>NC_091198.1:16497724-16797724 GCF_040958095.1 Procambarus clarkii
ACCATCACGACCGGACAAAATGAGGTGATAGCCGAGGCTATTTGAACCACCCCACCGCCGGCACTCGGATAGTAATCTTGGGCATAACATTTTACCAAATCACCTCATTCTTTGGGGCACACGTGAGGAACACAAATGCGAACAAGCCTGAATGGTCCCCAGGACAATATGCAACTGAAAACTCACACCCCAGAAGTGACTCGAACCCATACTCCCAGAAGCAACGCAACTGGTATGTACAAGACGCCTTAATCCACTTGACCATCACGACCGGACAAAATGAGGTGATAGCCGAGGCTATTTGAACCACCCCACCGCCGGCACTCAGATAGTAATCTTGGGCATAGCATTTTACCAAATCACCTCATTCTTTGGGGCACACGTGAGGAACACAAATGCGAACAAGCCTGAATGGTCCCCAGGACAATATGCAACTGAAAACTCAGACCATTCAGGCTTGTTCGCATTTGTGTTCCTCACGTGTGCCCCAAAGAATGAGGTGATTTGGTAAAATGCTATGCCCAAGATTACTATCCGAGTGTCGGCGGTGGGGTGGTTCAAATAGCCTCGGCTATCACCTCATTTTGTCCGGTCGTGATGGTCAAGTGGATTAAGGCGTCTTGTACATACCAGTTGCGTTGCTTTTGGGAGTATGGGTTCGAGTCACTTCTGGGGTGTGAGTTTTCAGTTGCATATTGTCCTGGGGACCATTCAGGCTTGTTCGCATTTGTGTTCCTCACGTGTGCCCCAAAGAATGAGGTGATTTGGTAAAATGCTATGCCCAAGATTACTATCCGAGTGCCGGCGGTGGGGTGGTTCAAATAGCCTCGGCTATCACCTCATTTTGTCCGGTCGTGATGGTCAAGTGGATTAAGGCGTCTTGTACATACCAGTTGCGTTGCTTCTGGGAGTATGGGTTCGAGTCACTTCTGGGGTGTGAGTTTTCAGTTGCATATTGTCCTGGGGACCATTCAGGCTTGTTCGCATTTGTGTTCCTCACGTGTGCCCCAAAGAATGAGGTGATTTGGTAAAATGCAATGCCCAAGATTACTATCCGAGTGCCGGCGGTGGGGTGGTTCAAATAGCCTCGGCTATCACCTCATTTTGTCCGGTCGTGATGGTCAAGTGGATTAAGGCGTCTTGTACATACCAGTTGCGTTGCTTCTGGGAGTATGGGTTCGAGTCACTTCTGGGGTGTGAGTTTTCAGTTATATATATATATATATATATATATATATATATATATATATATATATATATATATATATATATATATATATATGTGTGTGTGTGTGTGTGTGTGTGTGTGTGTGTGTGTGTGTGTGTGTGTGTGTGTGATTTAGATTGATGATTTCCTTTCATTGTGTATCATCCTTTTGAACTCCAGGAGGTCAATGTCTCCATTTCCATTAATTTAACTTGTATTCACTTCCGGTAGCGAGTTTTCCCTGTCAACTCTCGGGGGAAATGGTACAAACTTTGTTGATTCGACTTTTCTCATTACTTTTGCATCCTCCATTGCAATCCTGCATGCAACCCATGCAGGATTTGACCCCGCTGGCTGGGTCATGGACCTCTGAAAATCATGCTTCTGCTTGCGTTTAAGATCCTGTCAAGATGGGCAAGTTCCTGTCAACTGTCACAGGGATGCTGCTGATGTATCCTCTTGCCATCTCCGCCTTCAACACAAGAACCGTAGCGTGAGAAAAATTAAAAATAAAAATCCGTGAAGGATTTATTAGGGACCAAATATACTCCAGGTTTGAACTTGAATGCAGTTGCAATGTTCTTGACACTCTTACACTCACTCTCTCTCTCTTTCTCTCTCTCTCTCCCTCTCTCTCTCTCTCTCTCTCTCTCTCTCTCTCTCTCTCTCTCTCTCTCTCTCTCTCTCTCTCTCTCTCTCTCTCTCTCTCTCTCTCTCTCTCCCTCTCTCACACTCTCTCTCTCTCTCTCTCGAGTAGCTACGGACATACAGGGTACACAGATAATTCCGCTGCCGTAGACGCACGCTGGCTGACGCATGCCGTAGACGCACGCTGGCTGACGCATACAGCCTTACGGAGGCTGTGATAACAAGAATAATTGAATATTAAGCAAATTTTCAAGCAATTAATTTCAAGCGAATATTGCAATGTGGGGGAGCTGAAGGAGAGTCTTCTCCTGAACCGTGCTGGAGAAGCATCTAGTCATATATGGAGCTAGAGGAACACTTTGCCCGGGATATCAAAATTATTTACAAACGTCCCATCCCACGTACACCTTCCCCTCAGGTGATATCTTCAAGTCCCATCACACACACACACATAAGACGTCTCTTGGACGTAAACATTGGACTTGGTTAACAATGTCTGGAGCTGACTGATCCTGTGTAACGATAATCTGATATTCGAGAGAGACCAGACGCTGCTCAGAGGGGGAAAAAAGCCCAATTGCTCCGGATTTGCACCTCAATATGTAAATGAATAACTAGGTTGAGAGGGGAGGGTGAAAGAGGGATGGGTGGGGGGGGGAGAGCTTATATAGAGAGAGGGGGTGCGAGTGAGGGGGAAGTTATAAGAGGAAGGAGTGGGCTGGGAAGATGTTGAAACACTGATGTACAAGAAAATTAGTGACGGCGGGCGAAAATGACATAATGTCCCGTTTTCTGTTTTGGCTCCTCTGGTTAGGTTAAGACGATTTAGTACGACGGTTTCTTGACGTTGGGGACGCTGACGAGAACGGGCTGACTCCAGCTGAGGGGTCCCCGATAGTACGTGGTGGTAGTTTAGCACATTCAGCCATAAAAATGGTGATTTTGACCCATTCGCGATGGATAAAAACAATCATTTGGACAATCAGGCACTGAACTCTGGCACTCTGAACTCTGGCACTCTGAAGTGTACTCCTTCGCTCTGAGTGTCTTCTGTAACTCAACCCACGAGAGGAAATATTTCTTCATGATTTGATTTTTTAATTCATTTTTCGAAAAGGCACAGGTTTGGTGAATCGTTTATGGCACATATGACTGAAAATGCCAACAAGCCTGAATGGTCCCCAGGCATATATGCAACTGAAAACTCCACACCCCAGAAGTGACTCGAACCCATTCTGCCAGGAGCACTATGTAAGTGGTGTACGTGGTTTTGTACAGTCACTGATGGTCGAGTGGTAGAAGTCTCCTTTACACGTGAAGGGACGACGACGTTTCGGTCCGTCCTGGACCATTCTCAAGTCGATTGTAACACACTAGAAGGTGAAGGGACGACGACGTTTCGGTCCGTCCTGGACCATTCTCAAGTCGTCACAATCGACTTGAGAATGGTCCAGGACGGACCGAAACGTCGTCGTCCCTTCACCTTCTAGTGTGTGGTCTGGTCAACGATCAAGAAGTTGTCCTGCGTTGCTTCAGCGGCAGCTGCCCTCCAAGCTTGCTCCAGCATAAGCTTGTTCCTCAAAGCTTACTCGAGCGCCCAGCATCAGTTCTCAAAGCTAAGTACTCTCACGAGGGCTCCACAAGCCCTTGGGACTTACTGTCCACATAGTCTACCAGGTCTAGGCGCTCAGAGAGGATTATTACTTGTAACTCAGGAAAGTTCCCTGGCTGGCCACTCAGAGGTCACTCAGACGTGGCTATAACTACCCAGTCTGTCCACCAGGCAAATGGTGCAGGTGCGACAGATGTTCTTCAACATCTGCACAGAACAACTGGGTCTCTTGAGGTTATCTTGAGATGATTTCGGGGCTTTAGTGTCCCCGCGGCCCGGTCCTCGACCAGGCCTCCACCCCCAGGAAGCAGCCTGTGACAGCTGACTAACACCCAGGTACCTATTTTACAGCTAGGTAACAGGGGGCATAGAGTGAAAGAAACTCTGCCCATTGTTTCTCGCCGGCACCTGGGATCGAACTCGGGACCACAGGATCACAAGTCCAGCGTGCTGTCCGCTCGGCCGACCAGCTCCCTGGGTCTCAATCTTGTGACAAATATTCAGTGTTTTATTTCTAAAAAAATCGAATCTGTGGGATGTTTTTAACACACAAATAGACTATTTAAATTGCTACACACATTTGGACAATGTGATACTTAGTTGAGATAACAGAAGCTGGAAGCACGATAGCGGTTTCAATGCGATATATAGTTTGCGATATTTTTTTTTTATTTTTTTTGTTTAAGGTGCGATAGATTATTTACGCGTGACTGGGTGAAAACAAGAGAGGTGCGGAAGGCGCCAACACCAGCCAGTGATATACGCAGTGAGTTGACGCGTTTGTGGACCTGATAAGGTTTTTAGTAGTGTCTGTGAGGGTGACGTGGGTCTCTCTCTCTGTCTCTCTCTCTCTCTCTCTCTCTCTCTCTCTCTCTCTCTCTCTCTCTCTCTCTCTCTCTGTCTCTCTCTCTCTCTCTGTCTCTCTCTCTCTCTCTGTCTCTGTCTCTCTCTCTCTCTCTCTGTCTCTGTCTGTCTCTCTCTCTCTCTCTCTGTCTCTGTCTGTCTCTCTCTCTCTCTCTCTCTCTCTCTCTCTCTCTCTCTCTCTCTCTCTCTCTCTCTCTCTCTCTCTCTCTCTCTCTCTCTCTCTCTCCCTCTGTCTCTCTCTCTCTCTCTCTCTCTGTCTCTCTCTCTCTCTCTGTCTCTGTCTCTCTCTCTCTCTCTCTCTCTCTCTCTCTCTCTCTCTCTCTCTCTCTCTCTCTCTCTCTCTCTCTCTCTCTCTCTCTCTCTCTCTCTCTCTCTCTCTCTCTCTCTCTCTCTCTCTCTCTCTCTCTCTCTCTCTCTCTCTCTCTCTCTCTCTCTCTCTCTCTCTGTCTCTCTCTCTCTGTCTCTCTCTCTCTGTCTCTCTCTCTCTGTCTCTCTCTCTCTGTCTCTCTCTCTCTGTCTCTCTCTCTCTCCATTCTTAGATAGATTCCTGGTCCCCTCAACCCCCAGCCATCCCAACTCAAGGATAGTCTGCACGGATAGTTTTCTACAATGCTGCTTGGTATATCCTTCACTATCCGTAGGGAGCTTAAAAGGACTCCGAGGATCATTGTCCCCACGGCCCGGTCTCCAGGTACGCCAAAACCTTTCATGAACACCGAGCAAAGGTTCAAGAGAACATTGATAACACCACACACACGTATGGACCAATTGGAGCTGCCTCATATGGACCAATAGGAGCTGCCTCGTATGGACCAATAGGCGCTGCCTCGTATGGACCAATTGGAGCTGCCTCGTATGGACCAATAGGAGCTGCCTCGTATGGACCAATAGGAGCTGCCTCGTATGGGCCAATAGGAGCTGCCTCGTATGGACCAATAGGAGCTGCCTCGTATGGGCCAATTGGAGCTGCCTCGTATGGACCAATAGGAGCTGCCTCGTATGGACCAATAGGCGCTGCCTCGTATGGACCAATTGGAGCTGCCTCGTATGGACCAATAGGAGCTGCCTCATATGGACCAATAGGAGCTGCCTCGTATGGGCCAATAGGAGCTGCCTCGTATGGACCAATAGGAGCTGCCTCGTATGGGCCAATAGGAGCTGCCTCGTATGGACCAATAGGAGCTGCCTCGTATGGGCCAATACGACTTCGCTGTTGTTGTTATAGATTCAGCTACTCGGAACAAAGTTCCAAGTAGCACGGGGTATGGTGAGCCCGTGAACGACTTGGACTTGTTATCTACGCCATTTACGAAGGGCTGGGTGAGTGGGGGGCCTGGGTGTAGGGGTCGATGGGGGGGGGGGTGTTCTCTGTATCTATACCCTCTCCACCTTCATACATCCCCCCATCCCCCCCTTCTTCCCTCTCCCCCCCCCCTCCATTCCTCCTTCCCCCTCCTCTCTCCCCACCTCCTTCTATCCCCCCTATTCTCTCCTTTCCACCCCCCCCCCCCCCCACTCTCACCCCGACCAATAAGTGGAGTTGGAGTAATTACCCTCCCAGAACCCTTAATTGAGGCACTAATTCCTTGTTAATTATACCCACAGCTGCCGGCATTAATCAGCTGCGGTTCAGCTGAGTCTGATCTTGTAGGGGAGAGGTGGAGAGTGAGAGGAGGTCAGGTGGAGAGTGACAACAGGAGGAAGATGGATAGAGGATAAGGTGAAGTCACAGTGAGAGGTTGTGTTAACCGGAGCTCCTGAGTGTTGTTATATCATCATAGCAATATGGAAGTTGTAGTTAAGGACCTGGTGACTCTAGTGGGAGCCCTGAGGACAGAGTTGGACTCTCTGCGGGAGGAGGTGCGTCAGCTTAAAAAACATCGAGAAGTAACGAAGGAGGAGACCAGCAGTAAAGGGACCTCGTCTTGGAGAGTTGCGAAAGACAGGGGCCTTAAGAAGACTTTGATAAAGCCGCCTTCAAACGCCATAGCAACTTCAAATTCATTTGACGTTTTGGAGGACGAGTGCTGTGGAGAGACTGTGGATCGCGCAAAAGGGAAAGCAACGAAGAGAAAGGAAGCGCAGGCCCCTCAGAAAGTAAAGGAAGTACCTAAGCAAACATTAGTTGTGGGAGATTCCCAGATAAGGTATTTGGATAGAACGTTTTGTGCTAGAGATAGGGGGAACAGGTTAAGGGTTTGCTATCCCGGAGCTGGCATTGGTGATATTATAAACAACATGAATGATATTATGGCTGGTAATGGGAACAATCCCATTATTTGCATTAGCGTGGGAGGAAATGATGTTGGTCGAGTCAGGAGTGAGGAACTGATTCAGAGGTATAAAACAGCCATAGAGTTAGTTAGGAGCAAGGGAGGAATCCCGATCATATGTGGCATTCTTCCAAGAAAGGGAGTGGGAAATGAATGGATATCGAGGGCACTTGGTGTCAATTGCCGGCTGGAAAGATATTGCAAATCAAATGCAATATCTTTCATAGACAACTGGGAACACTTCTATGGAAGAAATGAAATGTATGCTCGTGATGGGGTGCATCTATCGAGAGCTGGGGTTGTTGCTGTTGCGAACTCGCTAGAAGAAGTGGTTAGAGGTGTTTGTTTGGGTTTAAACTGTTAGTAGATAGAGGTATGGGAATTGATTTGGAGGAAGGAGGTAATAAAAGTATGTGTTTGTGGGAGAAAGGAATTGGCAAAACGATCAGGGAAAGAGAAGGTCCGCAAAATAACAATTCACTTAGGGTATATTACACTAACAGTAGAAGTCTAAGAAATAAAATTAACGAATTAAATGCTCTTGTCTGCACAGAAAAAATAGATATTATTGCACTTACCGAAACGTGGATGAATGTAGAAAATAGAGAACTATTAGCTGAATATCAAATATATGGATTTAAACTATTTCACACAGATAGATATATTAGACGAGGAGGTGGAGTAGCCATATATGTTAGGGACAATTTGAAATGTAGTCTCAAAGAGGGAATCAAAACAGAGCCACACACAGAAACTATTTGGATTGAATTAAACGAAAAAGCTAATAATATTATAATAGGAGTAATATATAGGCCACCAAATTTAGACAGAATGGAAGCAAAGCATCTATGGGATGAAATATCTAGAGCATCTAGATCTAACAGTATTTATGTCATGGGTGACTTTAATTTTAGCGGAATAAACTGGTTGAACAAAACAGGGAATAGTGAAGCAGAAGATTTTCTAGAATTAATTGACGATTGCTTTCTTACGCAACACATTAAGGAACCAACACGGGAAAATAATATTTTAGATTTAGTGTTAACTAACAGGGAAACGCAAATTAATGACATCGAAATAGGGAGTGAGCTAGGGAGCAGTGATCACAAAGAAATCAGATTTAGCATAGAATGGAATAGACCAGTAGGAGAAAATTCTGTTAAAGTGCCAGATTTTCGAAAAGCTGATTTTAATAGCCTAAGAAATTTTTTGGGTCAAATTGATTGGAAAGGCTTGGGTATGGGGTGTGGGCCGGTCTTGGAGCGAGACATGAACCCAGCGATAGGTGACTTAAATGGGGATTTCGATGTGGATTCAATATATAACTTATTTAAGAATATTCTAAACAAAGCACAGGAACGTAGTATACCATACAAATTGAATAGATCGTATACTAATGACCCAAAGTGGATAACAAAGAATTTGAAGAACCTTATAGGTAAAAAGAGAGCTTGGTACAAAAGGATTAAAAATGGGGAGGTCACTTTAGAACAGGAATTCGTACAACTGGTTAGAAATGTTAAAAAAGAGATAAGGAAAGCAAAAAGAAACTATGAAGTTCGCATAGCAGGGCAAGCAAAGACAAATCCTAAAGGGTTTTTTCAGTTATATCGTACTAAGACTAGGGAAAGGATAGGTCCATTAAAAACTGAGACAGGTCAAATAACAGATAGTGATGAAGAGATGAGTAGTATTTTTAATAAATATTTTGTATCTGTATTTACTAAAGAGGAACTTAACAATATGCCTTCAGCCGAACAAGTCTATGTGGGTGGGGACGAGGACAGGTTGACGAGTTTAGCAGTTACCAGGGAGGATGTTCTTAAACAAATAGTAAAACTCAAACCAAACAAATCCCCAGGGCCGGATGAAGTGTTTGCTAGGGTGCTTAAAGAATGCAAAGAGGAGCTTTGTGACCCACTGTCAACCATATTTAATAAATCAATAGAGTCAGGCAGAGTGCCAGAGTTTTGGAAAGTTGCTAATGTGATACCAGTTTTTAAGAAAGGAGATAGATCACTTGCGTCTAACTATCGACCAATTAGCCTAACGTCTATTGTGGGAAAGTTACTCGAATCTATAATAGCAAATAAAATTCGTCTTCATCTTGAAAAACATAAATTAATAATTGAGTCGCAACATGGTTTTATAAATGGCCGTTCATGTTTAACAAATTTGTTATCTTTTTATTCTAGCATTGTTGAGGCAGTTGATAGTGGTAAGGATTGCGATGTTGTATACCTTGACTTTAGCAAAGCTTTTGATACAGTGCCACATGAAAGACTGATTAAAAAAATAGAGTCTCATGGTATTGGGGGTGCTATATTAAGCTGGATTAGGGCATGGCTATACCAAAGGAAACAGAGAGTTAGTATAAATGGAATCAAGTCAGAGTGGGAAAATGTTGTAAGTGGAGTGCCTCAAGGCTCTGTCCTGGGACCTCTGTTGTTTATAATATATATAAATGATTTAGATTCAGGTTTGAGTAGCAACATTTGCAAATTTGCCGATGATACGAAAATCGGTAGGGAAATTAATTCGGAGGAGGACTCACTATCACTTCAAGTTGATCTAGATAGGGTTTTGAAATGGTCAAAGGATTGGCAGATGCAGTTTAATGCTGATAAATGTAAAGTTCTGAGGTTAGGTAATGATGATAGAGTTACAAGATACGAGCTAGATGGTGTTGTGATTGCGAAGTCGGATTGCGAAAGGGATCTGGGAGTTATGATTAGTAAGAATTTAAAACAAAAGGATCAATGCATAAATGTTCGTAATAAGGCAAATCGGACACTTGGATTTATTAATCGCAGCGTTAGTAACAAGACACCTGGTGTGGTTCTCAAGCTATATCTTGCTCTAGTTAGGCCCCATTTAGATTATGCAGTTCAGTTTTGGTCGCCATATTATAGAATGGATATAAATTCACTTGAACGTGTCCAGCGTAGGATGACTAAGTTAATTCCCCAAATTAGAAATCTTTCATATGAAGAAAGATTAACAAAGCTTAAGTTGCATTCACTGGAAAGGCGAAGAGTTAGGGGTGACATGATAGAGGTTTACAAGTGGATGAATGGACATAACCGGGGGGATATTAATAGGGTATTAAAAGTATCAACACAGGACAGAACACGAAACAATGGATATAAATTGGATAAGTTTAGATTTAGGAAAGACTTGGGTAAATACTGGTTCAGTAACAGGGTTGTTGATTTGTGGAACCAATTGCCGCGTAACATTGTGGAGGTGGGGTCCCTCGATTGTTTCAAGCACGGGTTGGACAAGTATATGAGTGGGATTGGGTGGTTATAGAATAGGAGCTGCCTCGTATGGGCCAATAGGCCTTCTGCAGTTACCTTTGTTCTTATGTTCTTATGTTCTTATAAGGGAGGTGACTTAAGATATAGGAAGGATAAAGTAGGGGTTAAAGAAAGTGCCCAGAAGGTTGGAAGGTCAAGACGTGATAAGAGAGAGAGAGAGAGAGAGAGAGAGAGAGAGAGAGAGAGAGAGAGAGAGAGAGAGAGAGAGAGAGAGAGAGAGAGAGAGAGAGTCAGAGAGAGAGAGAGAGTGTGACAGAGTGTGAGAGAAAGAGAGTGAGAGAGAGAAAACACTGAGTCAGTCGTAGGAAAGTTTTCTCTGGTCCTCAATTATTCAAGTCCCTCCCAACTTGACTGCTTCCTGAGTACAGAAACTTTGCCCCACATTGAGTTTAAAGATTGAGACACAGCAAGGAATGTGTTTACACAGCCGGATAATACCCATCTGGCCTCTGGGTGTAAACAGGACTCTCTGTTTATGTATTGGTTTCTACTTTATTAGCCAATTTTGTTGATTTTATGGGAATATATGATGCTGCTAGACTTGCAGAGTTCTTGAAACAGAACTTGGAGGGCAATTCAGTGGTTAATATGCTCCGCACTCTTGATTTGCCACTCTAAAAAAAAAAAAGGTCAAATCTCCTAACCAAACCTAACCTAACGTAACGAAGCCTAACCTAACCTAACCTAACCAAACCTAACCTAACTTAACCAAACCTAACCTAACCTAACCAAACCTAACCTAACCTAACCTAACCTAACCAATCCTAACCTAACCTAACCTAACCAAACCTAACCTAACCTAACCTAACCTAACCTAACCAAACCTAACCTAACCTTACCAAACCTAACCTAACCTAACCTAACCTAACCTAACCAATCCTAACCTAACCTAATCTTACCTAACCTAACCTAACCTAACCTAACCAATCCTAACTTAACCTAATCTTACCTAATCTATTCTAACCTAACCTAATCAAAGACGTACGACCACAAGCAACCCTCCCAACCCCATCGAGTCCGATGCATGAACAAGACAGCTATCTGTGACCCGTTACTTTTCACAACAGGTTGTATTTGTAACGGTAACCACAACGTCAAAAACGTGACGTGCTATTTGATAGGACGGGCTGGTGTAGTTTCAGTTTGACAGCAGTTAGTTATAGCTCCTGGAGCCGTTAAACTGGTGAGGAAGTAGAGGTTAATGATGATTTTGTCATTCATAATATTAGTACTCGTCTCTTGTGTGGTGATCATTGGTGAACTTTCTTATATAAGAGAACTTATCTTGGAGATTATCTAACATTATCTTGAACATATCTAAGGTTAGTACAAGTACTCGGTGTTAGTGATTAGTACAAGTGTGGTTTATTCAGATAGACCCGCTTAGGGTGAGGCGTTGTTCTGTGCCTCTCCCTACAACCTGTTTTCCTAATAGAACGTCGCATTTTGACGTACACTCTTCCTAAAGCCAAAAAAAGTATCGAAAATGGTAGCGGCTCGCGAAATTGACATACTGTCCCGTTTTCTGTTTTAGGTCCTCTTGGTAGGTTAGGATAAGGAACGTTAGTATGACAGATTGTTGATGGAGATGCTCTGGAGAAGGGGCCAAGTCCTGCCAAGTCCCTTTCCCATCTCTAAACTACTCCCCCCCATCCTTGAACGACTCTATCACCCCCTCTTCCTCCATTCCTCAATGTCTCTCCCCCTCCTCCCATCTCCCAGTTCGGAACATTATGGGGCAAACAATAACATTGGTCTCTGATACGTACAATGCTCTCATGAATTGGGTTCAAACACATGCAGCATCGCCACATGAGACGAGAATGGCAGGACAAATATCATCGCGTTAGCCATGAGATACCTTGACCATTTCCCGCGCCTTGCTGCTGCTGCTGCTGCTGCTGCTGCTGCTGCTGCTGGGGCTAGTGGTGATGGTGGTGGTGGTGCTGCAGAGATTACTGCCCCGGCTCCACGGTGTGAGGGCCCAGCTGTTCCTCCTCTTCCTGCTGCACCAGTGTCTGTAATAGTGTATGAGGTATGAGGCCGGCCTGCTCCTCCACAGCCTGGTCCACCAGTCTGGTCCACCACCCTGGTCCACCAGCCTGGTCCACAAGCCTGGTCCACCAGCCTGGTCCACCAGCTGGTCCACCAGCCTGGTCCACCAGCCTGGTCCACCAGCTGGTCCACCAGCCTGGTCCACCAGCCTGGTCCACCATCTGGTCCACCAGCTGGTCCACCAGCCTCCCCCCGAAACGTCAAAATATTGCCTGGCTCTCGTCGCAGATTTTCAGTATTAAGTAAATGACTCTTTTTAGCGCCGGTTGACCCCCAGGTTGGGTGCCAGTGGCGCTGGCTTGAGTCTTATTGACATTATCGGCGCTCCCTCGTACCCACCTCCTCTCTGTTTACTCTCTGTGTCTGCACACTCCAGGTATTAGCTCTTGGGCCCGGGATGGTACTGTGTGCTGGCTGGGGTCGATGCTGCCTGCTGGGACGAGCCAGGCTTCGAATCCCGACTTTTGAGCGTTTTTTAATTAATGTTCCCACGTTTTTTTTATTTTAATTTACTTATAAAATCTGTATGGAGTTCCTCTTAGAATCTTATATGTTGTTATCATGTCTCTTCTCCACTCCAGTTCCCTAGCTTTTCCTCGTAGTTCAAGCCCTTCAGCTCAGTGGTGAATCGATCTTGTTACATATTGCTTAGCATCTGCTAATTTTGATGTTCTTTTTCATATGAGGGGTTCCATGCCGGGGCTGCACACTGAAGAGTGAGTCCCACATATGATTTACACAGGGCCCAAAAGGCTCTTTTTGTCCAAGTTGCTAAAGGCTACATTGGCCATAAGTACATTAAAACATAAGAATGAAGGTAACTGCAGAAGGCCTATTGGTCCATACGAGGCAGCTCCTATTTATAACCACCCAATCTCATTCATATATATGTCTAACCTACGCTTGAAACAATCAAGGGGATCCTAATTCAGAATAGCTATGGTGCTTCTTGCATTAGATGTGAGGGTTGCTCTCTGGTCATGTTGACTTTTCTGGTACAAGAATTGTCCTGGTCTCATCCGGTATTGATGTACAGGCCTTCTCCCTCTAGTTCTAATCCTCAGAACTCTTAAATTAACTTTCTAATCCTCATAATCCTGACTTCAGTCCCAATCCTCATAAGGTTTCAATTGGCTCAGTTAAGTTCTAGCAACCAAACTTTAGTCTAAATATATAGGGGGCAATTTCAGTTTTCAGGTCGTTGACATTTTGATAGAAACAGAATGGGTCCAAACACAGATCCTTGTGGTACTCCACACGTAACCTCTCTCCACTAGGATAAGTCCGCTCTCACTGTAATTCTTTGGTTCCCTCCTGAGAGGTACTCCCCTCACATATCAAGCACCCTAACATCAATAGAAGTTTTTCTGGGGTACATTATCAAACGTCCCTAACACTGGCACCCCCTATTAACCCCCCCCCCAGGTCCCTGCCTGTCACTCTGGCACCCCTGTAACCACCCTCAAGGCCCCAGCACCACATTCTGAACTATCAATACAAAACGTCCAAATTTCAGAGGCGAGTGACCAGCGCGAATCTGACCGCCATTCCCATTGGTAATGGTGGTCGTAAGACCCGAGGCTAGTGCCAGGCCCGGCCACCAGGGGTCTGCCCGCCCCCCCCACCTGTCCTCAGGCTCGTTATTCTCACACACCTGTGAGGCCCTGATGGAGGCTGGATATATATATATATATATATATATATATATATATATATATATATATATATATATATATATATATATATATATATATATATATATATATATATAATTAATCTTACCCTTTCTGTTTACCGAAACGGTAAGATTAATGATTCTAACACGAATCTTCTCAATATTTCTTTTGTTTTTCTAGATTGTCGAGGGAAGTTGAAAAATGAACTCTCCAAAGTTTATTTTTAATTTTATATTTATTTTTGCCTAGGGATGCGTTTTGCAAGGTACTCCTTACATTTTCAAAGGCAACTTTAACATGCTTTTGCAAAGGCTTATATTCTCTTTGGGGTGAGGTGGTACAGGACGTGAGAGAGATGAACTAGTGGATGAAATAAGTGGATGAATGGCGTAACATAAAGGATATTAATAGGGTATTAGTTGCACCAACATAAGCAGGTATGTTTGTGCTGCTCCTGGCTCTGTGTTGGCTCGGGGTCTTGAAGTGGGTAGGATGTAATTATGTGTTAACTTGCTGTTGATTGCTGGAGTTGACTTCTTGATGTGTAGCGCCTCGCTGATGTCGAGTCTCCTGCTGTCGTTATATCTGTCGATGATTTCAGTGTTGCTTGTTAAGATTTCTCTGGTGATGGTCTGGTTGCGTGAGGAGATTGTGTGGTCCTTGATGGAGCCCTGTTGTTTATGCATTGTTAATCGCTTAGAAAGAGACGTTGTTGTCTTGCCTATATACTGAGATCTTTGAGACTGACAGTCCCCAAGTGGGTATGTGAAGGCATAGACGACGTTGGTTTCTTTCAAGGCGTTCTGTTTGCTTTCTGGAGAGTTCATCATAGGTAGGTTGGCTATCTTCTTATTCTTGTAATATATTGTTAATTTTATCCTCTGATTGGTGTTTGTGGGGATAACGTTCCTAACAATAATATAGTTCAGGATTTTTTCATCTATTTGATGAGCCGTGGAAAAGACGTTCTGTAAAACAGTGTGATAGCGGGTACGTGTGTTGTGCTGGCTGCTTCTTCATAGACGTTTGGGCAGCGGGAGACATGATACCATTCTTCAACACATTGTTAGGTTCAGGTGAATGTTATTCTTTGATACGCAGGAGCGTGGAAGTCACTTCTAATGTCAAGTTAGGCGTCTCTGCAGTGCTGCGGGAGTTGGGGGCCCAGGATATGTTTTCTTCAGAGGGAGCCAAACCTTAGAGCTGTTGGCATTGGGCTGAAGGGTATTTTTCCCAGTGTGTGTGAGCAGTGAATGTTTGGTGCACACACACACACGCCAGCTGAGTGAGGCCATCTTCGTGATCTGGTCCTAAAGGGGCAGGACCATCTGCTGCCTGTGTGTGGCTCTGTGCTTCTCTTACACTGTGAAGGGGGACCATCTGCTGCCTGTGTGTGGCTCTGTGCTTCTCTTACACTGTGAAGGGGGACCATCTGCTGCCTGTGTGTGGCTCTGTGCTTCTCTTACACTATGAAGGGGGACCATCTGCTGCCTGTGTGTGGCTCTGTGCTTCTCCCCGCACCCCTGGACTTCCCCCATCACCCCCCTCCCTTCCTCCCATCCTATCTTTCCCCTCCTAATCCCCCCTCCTCACTCCCCCTTTCCCCTCCCTACTCCCCCACTTATCCCCTCTTCTTTTTCATAAAATATAATATTAGTGAACAAAGAAAGTACTTGTGGATTTAAGGGAATTATTTTTCAGGTAAAAACTCTTCGGGGATCTCAACCAATGTTTCATACTTGACCAGACTTGAATCCCTGAGAGTCCAATTGGGTGTGAATAATAACTAATATTTCTTAAATCATTTAACTTAGGCAGGTTCAGGGGGTAGACCTATGTCTATCCCACACCACACACCCTTCCCCCTATAAATATGGTTTAGGCTAGTAAGATACATGAGTCTGCCCTCCAACTTTGGATTGGCGTAAAGACACAGACACATTCTTTATTATAAGTAGTGTCTGGGTTCGAATCCTTCAGGAGTGAGAAGTTTTCAGTTATATATATTTATATATATATTTCATGAGATATAAGCTAATGAGCATAGTCCCCTCTGAATGCCAGGATATCGTGGCGTTGCATTTGCGGGTGGATAATTGTCTTCTGAACGTCTTGGGGCTTGGATTATCGAGTGGGTGCATGTAAGGAGTCCTTCCTTGACTCAGGAGGCCACGGATGAACAGGGATTTGATCTCAAGTCACAAGAAGGGAATGACAGTTAACCAGATTAACTTCATTCAATTTATATCGCGTGTGGCTTGAAGCCATTCTTGGTTGTCCTCTGTACTGAGGCTTGAGGGAGCAACCAACACCACCACTATCACTACAGTTCTAGCCATCATCACTGTAGCTAGCATACACACCACCACCACCACCACCATAGCCACCATACGCACCACTACCATCACCGTAGCCACCATACACACCACCACCATCACCGTAGCCACCATACGCACGACTACCATCACCGTAGCCACCATACACACCATCACTGTAGCCACCATACACACCACTACCACCATCACCACCACCAGGGTAGGGAGCCTGCGTTGGGATCAACACCATGATGAATGATAGCGTGAGAGGAGGCCGTATCACTCACCCCGGCCCGGGCCTCACTAACCCCCTCCTCTAGACCCCACTCGGCTTCCTACTCACATAATTAAACTCTGATTCATTGTTTACTCCTTTTTTTAAGTTATAATCACCCTGCTAACACACGTTATTTTTACAAGTGTTAAATGTTTATCACACTGAAATGACATTTTTGTTGATGTTATTAAAACGTTTTTAATTGTTTTAAACACGTTTTTATAACGTAATAAAAGCGTGTTATAGTTCTGTGTTAAATTGCTGTTGTTAAACAATAACAACATATTTGATACTAATAATATATCTCCCTAAACATTATTTCAACAGATTTTGGGGACAATTTTATTGGTTTATCGAATTCAAGATATTTTTATAATTATTATTATGAACTAAAAATAAACAAATGGCCCATTAGCAAGATGAGAGAATGGCGGCAATTTCTCCATTATTAACTTGGTTATTTTTAAGATAATTTTACGTGTGCATGTTAAGGTCGGGAGTAGACGGTCGTTACCATAACTCTCACTTGTTTAAGTTTTAACAAGATGGAGGGAATATGTGCAGGTGAGTATGATACTGTCCTGGGGCAGCATACTCCAGGGGGGTATAATGTTGTCTGGGGCAGCATAGTCCAGGGGAGTATAATGTTGTCTGGGGCAAGCATAGCTCCAGGGGGGTATAATGTTGTCTGCGGCAGCATACTCCAGGGGAGTATAATGTTGTCTGGGGCAGCATAGTCCAGGGGAGTATAATGTTGTCTGGGGCAACATAGTCCAGGGGGGGTATAATGTTGTCTGGGGCAGCATACTCCAGGGGAGTATAATGTTGTCTGGGGCAGCATACTCCAGGGGAGTATAATGTTGTCTGGGGCAGCATACTCCAGGGAGAATAATGTTGTCTGGGGCAACATACTCCAGGGGATTATAATGTTGTCTGGGACAGCATACTGCAGGGGAGTATAATATTGTCTGGGCAGCATACTCCAGGGGAGTATAATGTTGTCTGGGGCAGCATACTCCAGGGAGTACAATATTGTCTGGGACAGCATACTGCAGGGGAGTATAATATTGTCTGGGCAGCATACTCCAGGGGAGTATAATGTTGTCTGGGGCAGCATACTCCAGGGAGTATAATATTGTCTGGGCAGCATACTCCAGGGGAGTATAATGTTGTCTGGGGCAGCATACTCCAGGGAGTATAATGTTGTCTGAGGCAGCATACTCCAGGGGTGGATATAATGTTGTCTGGGGCAGCATACTCCAGGGAGTATAATGTTGTCTGAGGCAGCATACTCCAGGCGTGGATATAATGTTATCTGGGGCAGCATACTCAAGGGAGTATAATGTTGTTTGAGGCAGCATACTCCAGGGAGTATAATATTGTCTGGGTCAGCATAGTCCAGGGGGGGTATAATGTTGTCTGGGGCAGCATACTCCAAGGAGTATAATATAGTCTGGGGCAGCATACTCCAGGGGAGTATAATATTGTTCGGGGCAATCTTTGGAGCCGGTCGGCCGAGCGGACAGCACGCTGGACTTGTGATTCTGTGGTCCTGGGTTCGATCCCAGGCGCCGGCGAGAAACAATGGGCAGAGTTTCTTTCATCCTATGCCCCTGTTACCTAGCAGTAAAATAGGTACCTGGGTGTTAGTCAGCTGTCACGGGGTGCTTCCTGGGGGTGGAGGCCTGGTCGAGGACCGGGCCGCGGGGACACTAAAAAGCCCCGAAATCATCTCAAGATAACCTCAAGATAACCTCAAGATAGCATACTCCAGGTGAGTATAATATTGTCCGGGTCAGCATACTCCAGGGAGTATAATATTGTCTGGGGCAGCTTACTCTAGGGAGTATAATATTGTCTTGGGCAGCATACTCTAGGTTAGTATAATATTGTCTGAGGCAGAATAATATTGTCTGGGGCAGCATACTCTAGGTTAGTATAATATTGTCTGAGGCAGCATAATATTGTCTGGGGCAGCATACTCCAGGGTGTATAGTAGTTTTGGCAGCATACTCCAGGGGATATAATATTGTCAGGTGCAGCATCCTCCAGGGGAGTATAATATTTTCTGGGTCAGCATACTCCAGGGAGTATGATATTGTCTAGGGCAGCATACTCCAGACCAAGGTCACCACACAATACGAGGAAGATTACACTAGTCTGGGCTCCATAACCACCTCCGTTCTCTCTATTTCTCACTCCGTATACAACCCAAAGGTTTTGCCTAACCAGCCTGACGTATCGAAAGGCATAGAAAACGTCAATATTTCGTGCGATCACGAGCACGAATACGTCGTATTTGTAACGAATTTCTTGATTGCGACATGTTAGTAATGAGGGCGGGTGGGATTAAGACGTTCTTTAATAGCAGATGCACTTTTAGGCCCGTAGCCCGCAAGATATCTCGTAGACGACGCTGTAAAATATGGGGGAAACTATCTTAGATCATTGGTGGCCGACTTATGAATGTTTAGGCGTCGTGGGCAGGAGGTTGGGGCATGGGCAAGAATAGAGATGGGCAGGAGGGAACATTCAGTTAAAATACGCGCTCACCCACCTTCATATATTTGCCACAATCATGGTGGCACTACGGGCTCACCATAGCCCGTGCTACTTTGAACTTTGTTGCAGGTAGCGAATCTTTAACAACAACAACAACTTGGTGCTTACTGACGGCCGGTCCTGTAAGGGGAGAGTTCATGGTATTATTATGGACAAGGATTCCTGGTACTGTTAGTGGGGGAGATCCTAGCAGAACTGTTCATCCAAGTGTTCTGGTAGCACAAGTAGGTCATTTTTAATAAAATATTAACAAATTTCGTGAACATTGAGAGTCATCTTCCAATGCTATACCATAAGTGATGGAAGGGGCGCGAATAATTTTGGTGGGCCGGTTTACACTGCTTCAGGTATACTCCGGCAGGTAATGTGAATTCCCAGAAATAGGTATAACAGAGGGTAAACCAAGCAGCAAGTAATATCCAAGGGTCTGTTGATATATTTGGCTGATCCATGTATATGTGGCTCCTGTTGTATCACCGCCAAGGTAGTACAACCCGTTCTCGCACTTTCATTAAGTCAATATTGACATTAAATAAGTGCATATGTGACATACTAATTTATTGTGAATGTTTTAGCTTACCTTGAGAAGCTTCATAGAAAACACCGACCTTACCTAACCTTCTTAGTATGTTAAGATAAGCATCTTATTGCTTCGTAATTACAATTATTACTTAACCTATTATAGGTATAGGTAGTAAGATGATGGGATAGACAATGTTAAAATCACTTTACCAGTTAAAAAAAAAATTGAGATCCTGGTTATATTATCCTGGGATATTTAGATGCAATCCAAAATTATAATAAACGCCATGCTAAGGTTGTTTATCGGTATGTTGAGAATAGTAATGAATTATTACAAACAAATATCCATCGAGACACGTTGTTCCAACATTCAGTGATCACCATTGAAAAGACAATTTTATTGTAATTAAGATGTTCGTAGTATACAAAGTCATTGATAGCATTAAGAATACATTACTTTATGACCGACTTAAGGACTAGCAAATCCTCATGTTTCTTTACACTGCTCGTGAGCTACGTCACTGAGTATTTGTTATGGAAGCCGTACGCAAAGAGAGGCCAGTAAAGTCTTCAGAACGACCCACAACATCTTGACTGACGAGGGCGCTTTCGTGAACGCTACGAGGAGGAGAGTTTTCTCGGGTGAAGGAGATGGAGAAGAAAGAAAATGGAATATGTAATACGTAGAAGGGAATGAGGAGATGGAGGAAAAGTAGAAGATTAACACGAAAGAAGGAAAAACCATGAGACACATCATTATTCCTGCTAACACTGAATAACGAATATAGCGAACAGAAAAGTAGCTGAAAAGAAATAAAATAACAAATCCAAATCAATGTTCTCAATATGTATCTAACCCAAAAAATCACCAACACTGAAAAAGCCCGAAAAAAAGAGAGAGCAGAATAAACAAACCCCCCAAAAAATCCCATGAAGATAATCTTTACGAAAGATGTACCTCCTAGCACACCAAAATACGACTCTCCCGGTTCAGACTCCCATTTAGATATGATTTACGATGCTCCTTTTAAAGTTCCGAGAGGTCTGTAGGATTTAATGTTATCGAAGGTCGTGTTCTGCTCCAACTGATCCTGTATAGTTTATAGTTAACGGGGGAAAAGCCCTTATTGCATTGGTGGTACGAGCACTTGAGCGATGTTGATTGTATTGGTGGTAGATGTACGAGTAGTGGTGGTGGTGGTTATTGGCGTGGTGTATGGTAGTTGTGGCAGTTATTGTTGTCATTGTATATCTGGAGTGTTAGCGTTTATTGTTATCGTTTACTGTCCTACTTGTATAATGATCCCTGTGATAGCAAGAGGTGTGAAAGCCCTCGTTAATGTAGCTATGATGAATAAATAAAGTTGTATCCAGGGGTTGTTCCATGTGGTACCTCATTATAAACTACCCCCGGGGGGGGGGGTTGTTTATAATGTGATACAGCGCCGCTAAACGGTGACGAGCTGTGATCCCCCCCCCCCTGACAGATGGTTCTTGTAGGCCAAGGTCCTTGTCATACACCACTACTATACATTGAGTGACAGGAAAAGGTGCAACACTTGATAACAGTTAAATAACCAGGGGACAGAGATCAGGCAAGACAGTTTGGACAGACTGCGTGTTTTTTGAAGGTATTAGAAAGTCCTTGACACAGTACTACACAGGTTCACAACAGAGGCCAACTCATTAAGTCACAATATCAAAGAGCAACGTCAATTCAACGCAGAATCAACGTTATTAACGTCGATTCAACGTGGAAGCAACGCCTCTCTTGGATATTGTGTAATCTGAAGCAGATAGGATAGACATTCCTCTCAATGCTGTGTAGATAAAGTCAGATTTACGCGAATAAAACAAAGCAGACGAGAAATAAACTACAAAATAATATGAAACCTAACTCAAGTAAGTACCAAGAATGTAGACGAGTCATGACGATATCATAGGGAACACAAGAACATGAGACTGAGAGAACACTGCTGGAATCAGACGTAAAATGAGAGCTGGAGGTTGATATCACGCCGAGCCTGTCACCCAAAGCGGATATAAACGCCTCATATATGCAAGATTATTACGGGCTCACCATAGCCCTTGCTACATGGAAATGTTAGTTCCGAGTAGCTGAATCTTAAACCACAACAACACTGGAAGATTGACCAACGTAAGAACAGTCTTTAGAAAACTTAATGTCAAGCCCGTTGTCTAGGAGACTTGGTAGGTAGCTGCCAGGGTGTGGTGCTCGCTGGGGTGGCATTTGAGCTGTAATATTTTAGCCATATATATGTGCCGCCATCTTTACTAATCTTGTTGGACACCTTTTTCTCTGCTTCGTGTTTATATCTTCCCTCTTCACTACTGCTACTTTGTGGTGAAGCCTGCTGACGACTCGGTTCCAATCTCGAATATTTTGTATTTATTTATATATACAAGAGTTCTTACATTCTTGTACAGCCACTAGCACGCGTAGCGTTTCGGGCAGGTCCTTAATCCTAATGGTCCCTGGAATACGACCCGCCTAAATCGTTTAAGAATCTGGTGTTCGTTCACTGCTGGGTGAACACAGGCGTAGAGTTAAGGAATGGTGCCTCGTTAATCCTCCCTAGCCAGGATACGAACCCAGGCCAAATCACTCGCGAAGCGTAGTGCGAGTGTATTACAACTGCATCCGCAGAGACTTGCGTTTGAGTTTTATGTTCTGATGGAGGACGTGTTGAATACCTCTACTGACTCTTCCCCCCCACGCCTCTCCTGCTTCTGTGGCTGGCATGAGCTCCAAGCCCCCTGTGGTGGTTACCTGGTCCCCTGTGGTGGTTACCTGGTCCTCTGTGGTGGTTACCTGGTCCCCTGTGGTGGTTACCTGGTCCCCTGTGGTGGTTACCTGGTCCACTGTGGTGGTTACCTGGTCCACTGTGGTGGTTACCTGGTCCACTGTGGTGGTTACCTGGTCCCCTGTGGTGGTTACCTGGTCCCCTGTGGTGGTTACCTGGTCCCCTGTGGTGGTTACCTGGTCCCCTGTGGTGGTTACCTGGTCCCCTGTGGTGGTTACCTGGTCCCCTGTGGTGGTTACCTGGTCCCCTGTGGTGGTTACCTGGTCCACTGTGGTGGTTACCTGGTCCACTGTGGTGGTTACCTGGTCCCCTGTGGTGGTTACCTGGTCCCCTGTGGTAGCTACTTCGTCCGCTGTGATGCACTGTAGAATAATGGTTTAAATCATGGGTTGAAACATTTAGTTGACACAGGAATGGAGACTTTTCATAACTTTTTGACCTCTTTCCATTTTAGTAAAGAGAGCATTTAGCTGTCAACAGCTATCACGCTGACGACTTCACTATAATCTTAATTATTAAACCTTAAAATCATCCAAAATACTGAAATAAGAAGCAAATAGGTTGTAACTATGTATTCCACAGATGAACTATGAATATAATGCAGCACTGGTACTCTGAGCACCAGTGCTGCTTCGAGTCTTCATAGGTACTTTGGTTGGTGAGGACGGGACTGAGGACAAAATTCTATCCGTCAATGAAAGCCCTGGCGAATCTGATTTTTCGATCAGGTGGTGTGGGTGTTTGTTGCTGGCTCCTGCGTTGGCCTGTTTTGATGTATTTGCGAATTGTTTTGTGCTTTGCCTTTGTTGTGTATGGGTGTTTGTGTGCGGTTGTGGGTGTTTGGTGTTCTTTCTTTGCGCGCGCCCCGTGTGTTGGGGGTGGCGGGCGTATTGGTGTGGTTGTGTATGTTGCTGTTCCGTGTGTTTGTCGCATGGGTTGTGTGTGATTATTTGTTTGTCATTGTAATTGATTTATTCTTTGTACATATTTTATGTTATTTATGTTCTTATGTGCAGTTTTTGGATTTACTGTTTACTTCTTGTTGGTGTCCGGTTGTGGTCCTGTGTGTGCGGGGTGGGACTGTTCTTGTTGGTGTCCGGTTGTGGTCCTGTGTGTGCGGGGCGGGACTGTTCTTGTTGGTGTCCGGTTGTGGTCCTGTGTGTGCGGGGCGGGACTGTTCTTGTTGGTGTCCGGTTGTGGTCCTGTGTGTGCGGGGCGGGACTGTTCTTGTTGGTGTCCGGTTGTGGTCCTGTGTGTGCGGGGTGGGACTGTTCTTGTTGGTGTCCGGTTGTGGTCCTGTGTGTGCGGGGCGGGACTGTTCTTGTTGGTGTCCGGTTGTGGTCCTGTGTGTGCGGGGCGGGACTGTTCTTGTTGGTGTCCGGTTGTGGTCCTGTGTGTGCGGGGCGGGACTGTTCTTGTTGGTGTCCGGTTGTGGTCCTGTGTGTGCGGGGTGGGACTGTTCTTGTTGGTGTCCGGTTGTGGTCCTGTGTGTGCGGGGTGGGACTGTTCTTGTTGGTGTCCGGTTGTGGTCCTGTGTGTGCGGGGTGGGACTGTTCTTGTTGGTGTCCGGTTGTGGTCCTGTGTGTGCGGGGCGGGACTGTTCTTGTTGGTGTCCGGTTGTGGTCCTGTGTGTGCGGGGTGGGACTGGCCGTGTTGTGGTCCTGTGTGTGCGGGGTGGGACTGGCCGTGCTTGTGTTATAATTTACTCCCCTTTTGTGTTCTAGGGGTGGTTAGCTTTCTGTACATGTGTTGTAATTGTTGTGTATTTTTTCTTGTACATTTTTGGTATTGTAATTATGTCATTTCTTTGTTGTGTATTGTATGCATTCTCTGTCCCATGCTGTCTGTGGGTTTCTTTGCTTGTGTCCTGTGACCTCATGTATGTATTATATGTCTGTTTCATGTATGTATTATATGTCTGTTTCATGTATAAGCCCCATTGTTTGTATTTATATGTTGTTTTGCACTTGTTCCCTGTTTTTGTACTTTGTTTTATATCCAAAAAAAAAGTTGCGTCAAAGTATCGGCCAATTAGCTTCACGTATATTATGGGAAAGTTACTTGAATGGATAATTGCAAATACCTTTCGTCTTCATCGTAAAGAAACAAAAGAAATAAAAGAATCACAACATGGTTTTATAAATGGCCATTCATTTTGAACAAATTTTCTATCATTTTATTCCAGCATAGTTGAGGCAGCTGATAGTGGTAAGGTCTGTGATGTTTGTTGTTAAAGATTTAGCTACTCAGGAGGAAGTGTCCATGTAGCACGGGCTATGGCGAGCCCGTCATCTGTGATGTTGTTTACATTGACTATATATATAGTCATATGAATGACTATATATCCAGTCATATATGAATGGGTGGATATAAATAAGAGGTGCCTCGTATGGGCAATGGGTCTTTTGCAGTTAGCTTCATTCTTATGTTGTTAATGAAGATTATGACATTAGTATATTCACGAATAACATTCGTAAACCATCATCACTTGTAATGTAACAAAAGTAAACTCAGACGTGTCTCTACACCGAGAAGCGGGTATACATGTATATATTTCAGTTTCAATAAATAATTGTCATGAATTACTAAGGTATCCAATTAAGTGGAGCCGACCAATGAGAATAGAGCTAGCGAGAATGTGACGGCAACTGAAATTGGGGGAAGGTGATTGGGTGTTGAGTCGACCTGCTCGTTGGGACGCAACGGAACGTTATTTTGCCCCTGTAGTTGGCCGGGGTTGGAGCTGTCAGTGTTGTAGGCTGAGTTGTGAGCTCAGTTGAGCAGTATACGTGAATTTTAACGAACTATCCATTATAAAAAATACGTTAGTAAGTGGTTTACCTCGGTTCTATTGTGTATGAGTTAAAGTTCAAACATTATAATTTTTGAGAATGAGTTTTAGAAACCCGAATCAGTGGGGGGATTGAGGTTAAATAGAATTACAGTATGGCTATATAGGTAAAATAAATGTACCGTGTAACACATGCTAAGTATCGTTGATGAAATTTGACTTGTAAGGTTTCGGATCTTTATTACGCGTTTTAGTACTAATGCTTAACTAAGGTTTGGTAACGTGAGTGAATAAATCCATGCAAAACAAAAATCAAAGGATCATACATTCTTCGTAAAGTGATGGTGGCAGTGTTAGGAAAAGTAGTTGTTGTCGATATAACACTTTAACAATAATGATGGTTTCCTTACAAATGTCGAGTCAGATAGTGCCTTGTTGCATAGAGTAGGTAGTGTGTGAGGGGCAATGACACGAGGTAGGGAAGTTATATTTGCAAGTAACAATAGACTAAAGGTAAATGTAATAGAGAATGAGTAGGCATTTAGAGCTCGAAATCCTAATGGGAGGATGTTAGTTAACCGTAGGTTACATAGGGGTTGAAAGAATTGCGTTAGTGGGAACGTTATTAAACAGTGTACCGGGACGAACGCTGTGGTGTATATTGAAGTGGCACCCACACTAGGGGGCCAGATGGCACTCACACTAGGGGCCCAGATAAGTGCGTTTAGGTGGCTATACGAAGTGGGATTTAGTGTAGAGTAGGCGAATGTAAAACAAGGGATGAAGCGCGAAGATTGATGACGTGCAATAGAATAGGTGTCCGGGTGGTGTTAGGTTAGTCGGTGAGGTGACGAAAATATGCGGTTTTGAGACTGGATATGCCTAATAATGAACGCTCTATTTCTCTCGCCTCCAGAGTCAGTTTTGTTTAAAATATGAAAGTTTCCGCAATATAATGGGCGTTAATGGAGGAATCATTAAAGGTGGTAATGCAAGAGAGAATTTGAAAGTTTCCCTATTAAGAGGACTCAATAGCTTTGGCCTCGCACACTTGGGGTCGAGGGTTCGAGTCGCCTAGAGGCTATGAATGGAATGTTATATTGCCATCCACAGTTCCCTTGAAATAAAGTTGTGGTCAGTAAAGAGGGATATATAGTTGATGTATGATATATTAGGGGAGAATTGTTGATAAAGGAATGTAGTTAATCAGAGTAAATAATATTTTATTGGGAAGTGTCAGTTATTTTCGGTAACATCTACTACCAAATGCTGCAAATGTAGTATTGTTAGGTCATTGAGTGTAAAATGCATTTACTCTATATAGAGTAAATGGACTAGTGGTAGTTGTTAGCATGGGTACAGTACACGCCTATATGTGGCTGAGCTCTGGGTGTATTGTCCCGGCTCTCAACTGATGTACATGTTCTTGAGGCTACTGAGCTCTTATACTATGTACATATGAAAGTGTGTATGGAGTCAGCCTGCACATCAGTGCCTAATGCATTTGAATTGTCAGTCTTGACACTAACAAAGTTGTAATATATCTGGCTGATTTTGGCACTGAGTTGGCAACGGTATCCCCTATTGCGCGTGTCACTTGTTAAGGAGCATGTCTTGATGTACCTTGTAAATTGGTTTGAGAATGTTATCATATCCCCCTCGGTATATGTTGTCTAGCAACGTGAGGTTTAATTCCCGTACTCTCCTCGTAGCCCTCAGTTCGGGTACTAGTCTTGTGGGGAAACCTTTGAACGTTTGAGTTTAGTGTTATGGTTGACTAGATACGGACTCCATGCTGGAGGTGCGTTCTCGCGGAATCGTCTGACATAAGTGGTATACAAAGTTCTGAATGAATCCTTAGACAAATTTACAAATGGTGGTGACATGGGCTTGAGAAAATATTGAAATATTTTCACATTAACGTAAATCTTAACCGTCCCGTTGTGATAATTGGGGATAGTTTCGTGGTATGCTTAATTGACGTTACCCTGCTGCTGGCCGTCAATTTATGGAATGATTCTGATAGGTGGCGGCGTTTGCCAGTTTTGGTGTAACAGAGGGTACAGTGTCCTTGAGTTTGTGATATGTAAATGGTGAAACGTTTGTGTGAATTGTAGTGAAGGTTAGACAGCATAACTTGTTTCTGTATATATTGGTATAATAACGAGGCGCATTTACCCAGTAAGCAAGGATAAAGGCTGATCCCCGTAAATAGATTGTTTGGTTCCATACATGCAGTATTTGTTTTGCTTCTGGGAATGTTCCTTTTTAGGCGGGATAAACGTGTTTACTGCCTCGTGACACAGTCCATGATGCCAGCCGTTTGTTTCGCAGTTATCTTTTGGGGTGAGATAAATTGTAGGAGGTAGTCAAAGATGGATACATTGTGAACACCCATTTCCAACGGTGCCTAGAAGTTTGTTCCCTGTATGCCACTCGTGTAGGGTAAATATCAGATAAAGCATGGCTTGTTCATGTGTTGGCATAGAAAGTTTGACAGGTAAGCTGCTGGACGTTGGAGCAATGTGTGTGGTTCTCCAGTCGAGTATGTTCTTGGAATGTATGTACTCGTGGTAGAAGTGTCCCATGAATAGTAGTGGTGATAAATTCCTGTTAAAGACGGGTAGTCGTCATGATATGTTATATAACGAATAAGACAAGGGGGGGGGGGAAGAAATTGATGTCCTTCAGGTGCTGTGGTAGCTGTTGTGTATTGACGCCTGAATAAAAACGGGCGGGTTTTCTTAGCAGCAGAGGTATACGACCAGGACGTCATGTTTTCCTCAACACGATATTCGTGTGGAGAGAGAAATTGTTTTTGATAGGTAATATATTGGTAGCCATTGTGAAGGTAGGTAGTTGTATTTGTAATCCCATGTATGTTAGTGTAGATTACGTTGAAGCTTGCTTCTGTTTATTGTCTTGTTGGTGAGCGTTTTGCTGATGGGGGAAGATGTTAGATGACTGGGAGGTCACCACCTGGAACAGTAGTTAAGATTTGTTCCATTTCACCTGAAAGTAATGTATTGTAGTATAAGGTGAATGGGTAATTATTTTGTACCACAGTCATGGCCACACCTGTACAATGGTAATGATCATGTATACAAAATTTAGAGATGGTGAGAAATATAGAACAATGGAGATGTGATAGTTGTGTGGTGTACATAACCATTTTAAAATGAAAACAAATTGTGTAGGTTACATTAAGTGGTCGATGTGTCTTTTTACCTAGTGTAAATAATGTTAATTTGCAAAGGTTAAATGTAATTTTGATGTTCCACAGTTTATACACGCGCACACTCGTGGCTGTCGTAGTGTGAGAGGGTAAGATAACGTGTTATTAATCACCTTTAGTGGTTAAGGTCGATTTCGAAGCTAACGTCCTAGTTACATCATGGGATGTATAAATGATATATTGAATTTGTACACATGTATCAAGTGCTATAGTAAATACAGTTCAGAAATGTAATATTCCCAGTACAGAGGTTGGAAATAAAGGTATACCATTTTTTCTAGTGTGGTGGTTGATTGGCGGTGCAGATACGATGGTTCAAGAGGTGCTACCAGTGGACTTTAAGGTCGAAGAGAAGTATGGGGACGGATGTCAAGAAGACAGCGGAAAGATCGCAACTGACGTCAGATATCATATTGTCCAGAAACCGCAGAGAGAAAGGAAAGACGACGTTCAGGAGTTTTGCCGGAAGAACGGCGACAATAATGTAATAGACTGTAAAATGGGTTTAGTTCGAGGAGAGACGAATAAAGGGCACAGTGTCTTCGATGAGATACATCCGTAAATGTTTGTTTGCTGAAATAATTTAGGCATGAAGAATAGGTAAAGTTGTGAAATGAATGTTATTAGGTGAGGTGTAGAGCTAAAAATTGTTCATAATTTACAAAGAAATAATTGTAACCTTCGTTACATAATACCTGCATTCTTTTCAATATATCAGATAAATATTTAGTCTTAAGTAGGTCAATATGTACAGAGAGGGAAGTAAAGAATGTGGTAGTAATAAATGGTTGGCTCCTGATGTATGTAATTTGACCTTTATACTTTTGTGAGATTGAATAGGGAGACGTATTTGTGTAACCTAAAGACTTTACCTAAGTAACTAAATTAAACCTACTTACAAGTAAGGTTGATGTAGGTATGTATTCCGGTGAATAGTTAGTGTCGCTTTTGAGGTCCCACAGACATTAGGGTGTCTCCAAAACAACTTTCAATAGGACACTCTTACGTTCACTATTTTTCATGTTTGTAATTCATACTAGTGTAAAAATATATATATGGGCATCTCTGTAGAGGTCATATAGTGACATTAGGGTGTTGTATTATTAATACATTTATTTGCAGGGTTGACATACATAGTGATAACTCGGAGAGGGAATATTGATGCGCCAGTGTTCATAACGTTTGCATGTATTACTGGTATAGGAGATTTGAGGTACACAAGTGGTCAGTGTGTTTACCTTTCCTGTTATCACTGGCGTGATGGTGTTACTAAAAATACTAGACAGTGGTAGTGTAAATATATATGACCAAATGGTATCCGACTTGTTTTTTTTCATGTATCAGTACTATGAACTGTTAATTTTCATCATTTCCTCTTGAAATACAGTAAAAGTTAAGATACTTGTGCTTTGTTGGGACAGGTTCGTGTGGAAAATGTTCATACACGTGGCTGAAGTTTGGGACATTTGTCTTGTGCTGATCAGGCAACTTTTTGTATCTTGTTAACAACACCCCCAAAAGGTGCTTAATGTTATGGATACAAAATAAAGCATAGTGAATTGAATTCATTGCAGGTAATGTTTAGTGTTTAAGAAAAGGTTTAGTTCTATAACTTGTAAACACGATTCTTCACTGTTGTAGCTTCACTTTACAGCCCTAATACTCTTTGAAAAGGGGCACACTAACAGGTTGCAGAGAAGCTTAGTTTCCAGTTGTGATGACATCGCCCTCAGGATTGTTTGAGAGGCTGGTCCAAATAGCCGAAGCTCGATACTCATATCTTAGTTTATACACGGTTTTTTAAAACAGATGGAATGCATTAGGCAAAGAGCCAAGCTGTTAACTTTCCACCAATGCCTAGCTTGAACATTGTTTACAAGTCTTCCCCCTCTCTAGAGGCAGCACCTGGAAAAAGTATGTAAGCTGTATTGTGATCTTCATGCAGCTAAAAAAAAACGTTAAGCATCACGATCAGACTATATTGTAGTATGGATAATGTTATTCCGGGGTTGGGGGTGTGCCTAGACTTGTTCCTATATGGAAAGGAACGAAGAGTTCTCTTGCCTGCGCCTTTTTAAATTGTGCCCACACGTTCCTGGCAATGGAGATCAGTAAGGCGGCAGCCCCCCTTAAAACTATACACAATTGCAGTAATAAGCCACTAAGTTTACTTATCAGCCTAGAGGTTGATCATAGATCGCCTATGCAGGATGAATGGATACTTAGTATGGGGGGGGGGGGGGGTGTTAAATAATTACCACACGTTTAAAAGACTTGGTCCACATAAGCAGAACAAGCTAGGGTAAACCTTGTATCCTATGTACTACTAGTAAGACAAACATCCAATTTATATAATACTCTACAACACACCTATGCCAGACAATGTAACGTTCTCACAGACTTGCTGAGTATCAGCAATAAAGAAACCAGGAGGTTCGTTTCACCACAGCCAGCAGAGAAGAGCCTCTCGCTGCCAGTACACTGCTCAACTAATCGTACAGTAATCATATCCCAACTTTCTAAAGTGTAAAGAATTAGTAAACATAGCTTGATTATTAAATAGGCAACAACTCGGTCTTTAAATGTTGTGAAATAAGTTAATTTTTTTTTTCCCCTGAGGACCCCAAATTGCAGAAGATCAAGCCTGTTGTGGCTCTCAAGTTTGAGAACTTTGAAGCATTTACTTGTCATTCACATTTGGGGGGGGGGGGGGGCATCAATACCATCAGTTTGAAATGTAAACTCGTTCGTCATTATTCCTTGTCCTACTGCCTTTTTTTTTTTTAAATCTACGAGCACAATTAAAGCTGTCAGATGCATCTGGCAGTTTAAGACATCAACGGCACTGTTTATTTATTACAGAAAACCATGTCAGCATTATCTAGCTGAAAAAGGGATCTTAAGGAAACAGGAGCTGGGGGGGGGGGAGAGAATTAATGGAGTCTAATTATAACTATGCATTTATGGTGTGTACAACAAAACTAATGGTTTACAATTATTGCTCATAGCGGCCCACAATATAGTTCTATGGATAGAGAAATGTAGGTAATTAAGAAGTCAAATTGGAATAGGGTTAAACACTTGAATGGTGACTAGACTCGTGCTAAAATTAAGTTTCTCCAACTAACTAATGTTTGCCAAGTCTCATTCTAGATACCTAGCAATATCACTGGAAGATGGGCCCAAAATTACTTTCACAGTAATCCACCTACACACTGACGTGTTGGGTGGGTGTGCAAGAGATGGTGTATGTGGTACAGTTTTATAGACAACATTACTGGACCTCCAGGCTAAGGTATTCAAGATGTGCTACTTAATTTACAACTTTGTTACACCACGAAATTTTCTGCAAAAACAATATATCATAGCCTGGTCTTACAAACTGGCATGACATTGCCCGTCATGTAAATCCATTTATAGATGTTCTTCAGTACCAAGACAGTCCTTGTCTCCCCACCCTGGATTACCATCACAACAATTATATTCCTTAACACTTTTGAAGTTCATGTTAACTTTCACAGACTTCTTTACAGCCAAGGAAGCCCTTATGAGTATCTGCACTTAAACAAATATTTACAAAACATACGGGGTGTTTATGACAACTTCAGCTGTGCAATTAAATAAAAACCAGCCATATGGAGAGACAGGAGTTGGTGTAGAACAGTCACCACTTGTCCACATGAACTGTATCCCACCTAACAAAATATGTAATTTTAGAAATTAAACTTCACCATTTGGTAAACCATATTAATCAAGCACAATCATATTTCAAATACCATGTGCATAAAACTATTTTAACACTACTATTTTAAATAAAGACACTAGTAACAAGTAAAATCACTTGTTAACACTGAAGTAGTCCTTATCCCTGTCTTCAATACTAACTAGCTGGAAGCCTCTACAAACACTACCAGTAAGAATTGCCACAAAAATTTTCAATTTACAAATATTGCACACATTTCTCCTTCAGAAACTTGTGTAATAAATCATTCACATTCTTATGACATAAATGAAACTAAAAAGTCTGATATATATATATAAAAACTCATTTACACTCTTGTTTACCAACTACCACACATACAATTAAAGACTTAGTATTTTGGCCAACACTACCTGCAATAAGACTCCACCAATTTGTTTAACAACCTGGTACCCATTTTACTGTTGGGGTAAATGGAGGCTACAATTCGGGATTGACCCCCCAGCAAATCCTCCCCACCCAGGATACGAACTCTGGACAAATTGCTTGCGAAACCCCTGGACAGTTTTACCACAGGACTCCATATAGCACTAAATGCAACAGTTTCATCCACACACTTTCCTACACAGAAATAAAGCCCATTAGCCAATATACAACTTAACCAAAACACTAATTTCAGGTTTTTATTAGCCACCATCTTTGAATAACATTAGATTTCTTATTGGGACACTACTGAATGATGTATTTTCCAACATCACAAGATGCTGTATTTTAGGGAACTTTCATAACACTTTCAGAGACCAAAGAAACTATGTAACACTTTATTAAACATTTTAATAAACTATTGTACATCCCAACAACCAAAATACAATTCTTACCACATTTATATATATATATTTTTAACCATTTTAGAGTGACAGCAGCAATGCATCAACAAGTGTGCCTGCAGGCAAGCTCTCTCTTTCTGGAGTTGCTGCTGGAAGTTTAAGAAGAACCTGAGCCGACGCCATGGAAAGGAGACGAGAAGACAACTGGTTGCCGGTGGAGTGAGCCACAGGAATGTCTTCACCAGAAATCCAAGTGAGAGTAGCTCGGTGGTACTCTGGCCTTGGGTCAAGCTTTACCATTTCTGACAACTAGGAGAGAAATAACAGTTTCAGTGTGCAATACTTGTTATATTGGAAAGTACAGAGGAAGGAGGGAGAATGGTTTAAGGGGGTTTATATGTTATCAATACATTGCTTTCACGTCAACATAATTCCTAATACTGTACTGTACATATACCAAATACAGTACACGCATTACCAACATTAAAGTTCAGCATTCAGTACTTTTGCACGACTACTATTTTAGCTTTTTAACTTATTTTAAGGGTCAAATTTCCATTTCAATTCTACACATTTAACTTTAATCTAAATGATAAATATCTGTACAATGTAATTGTCAAGCACAACATTTATTACCTGAAAAATACATTTTTGTATCCAAAGGGAAACATCTCTGTCTATTCCAGTCAATAAAACAAACTTAACACTAGCAAACACCAATTATTTTACTTTTTTCCCCAATGTTCATATATTGTCCTACAAACAGTTTTCTTTAAAAGGAAAGAGGGACTCCTACAAATAAAGCCATTTCAATTTATTATTCTTCTATTCTCTTACATACTATGTTTACAGCCAATTTAATGGCTTTTTACCCAACATTCAGATTCTATTTGCACATACCTTTGCTCTCATGCATGTATTTTCACAGGCACTTCTGCCACTCATCTTGCGGCATAAGGGCAAGATGAAAAGAGTAGACGTCACAACAGCAGACACTGGATTACCAGGAAGTCCAAGAATCAGTTTCTTCTTGCCTTCAAACATACATGTAGCAAAAGTTGTTGGCTTCCCTGGTTTCATGAAGAGCTGGGAAAAAACATTTGTGCTCAATAAGAGGACTATAGGTCTCACCAAATTTATAGTCAAGTGCCATGCAAATTATGTGCTACAGTCCTTTTATTATGCAGTCAAACACCAAGTTTTCAACCACACTGACACCAAATGAAAGATTGGAAGTCAAAATTTAAACATCCTAGACCAAATATATTGGTGCCAATTTTCTCTTACAACTATCTGTAACAATTATAGCTACACTTTTGCACATGCAAAGTATTACAGACTTTTCAGTTTGTGGATGAAAGAAAGAGCATTAAAATGACAAAGTAGTCAAAATTATTGTCCATGCACAATTTGCAGTTCCTACTATCCTGTTCCAACTTGTCAAAGTAATGTAGGTTGGTTACTTTCCTAATACAAGCTCTACAAGCATGCTCATTACATCTTTATATTTCAATTTCGTACAGTCAGTAATAAACTAATTACTTGTACAGTAATAATTTCTAACTTTCCTTTTCCCAACTTCATAAACTATTTTTGCAAGCATGCTATACTGGCCTTCTTTGTACTGAATACATTCTACTATCAGATTTAAATCTGATCAACTCGTGGGGAACCGGTGGCTCAGCGCACAGAACATTTGACGCATGATCCTGTGGTCCTGGGTTCAATCCCAGGTGCTGGCGAGAAACGACGGGCAGAGTTTCTTTCACCCTGTTACCTAACAGTAAATAGGTACCTGGGAGGTCGTCACTTGTCATGGCCTCCTTCCTGGGGGTGGAGGCCTGGTCGAGGACCAGGGGACACTAAAGCCCCAAAATCATCAAGAATTATCTTCTTGAAGTTATCTTAACATTATCTAACAAAAACAGTTTCCATTATCACCCATAATGCTTCAATACTTTCTCCTTTCAAAGTTGGACATTTAAACCTTTAATGAAGTGTGTTTTAGTAAATGTCCAATATATGAACAAATCCACAAGGGCCGTGACGAGGATTCGAACCTGCGTCCGAGAGCATCCCAGACGCTGCCTTAATCGACTCTGCTATGACATGGTAGCCCTTGTCGATTTCTTCATTTGATGCAATCGCACAATTGTGATTTGTGTGTGTAATGTCCAATTTATCATGCATTCATTGCTCATTATACTGAAAAATCCTATAATTGTCCATGCATTATGGATTCAAAATATTTACCTGGGCAAAATGGATGTCTGCATTAAAATCAGAGACCAGCACAGGCCGCAATATATCACGCTCGCCCATTGACACTCCTCCACTGGTTACCAAGACATCTACACGGGCAAGGGCACATTTCATCTTGTTCATCAGGGCTGTTGGATCATCCTTTGCAATGCCCATATCAATGACAGGATATTGAAACTGCTGCAACAGAGCCTTAATAGTGACCCTATTACTGTCACGGATGTGTCCATATATAAGGGGCTCATTTGGTTCTTGAAGTTCATTACCTAAGAAAATCAAAAGACACACTGCAATATACATTATGATTTTTATAAATCTATTTTATTAATTTAAGTGTTGCCAAATTCTTTAGTATCTAAAATAAACAAAATACCAACTCCCTACTAGGGAAGATGGATATTACCTTCATTTACTTTTACTCAAATTAAATTGTTCAACACCCAACAATATTTTGATTCCAAGGGCTAATGCTTCAAGTGTACACAAATGAACCTAAAATAAATACGTTTTTGAATCATTAGCCTAAAGGGCAAACAATTTATAAATAACTACAGATTCTAACCTCTTTAACCCTCCTGGCCTCCACAGCTATTATTACACAACATTTAAGGCATCATTTCAAGATGCCTAGATGGACCAAACATGTCCGAGTGCTGTGACCAACTGCCAAGAACTTTGCACTTCAAGCTGCATCATGTTCACTGATATCTGAACATTGTAAACACAGCCTTTATCTGTCACGGTCTATGATGCCATCATATCAAATGTACACACATTTCATAATTTAAGGAATGCAGTTGTCACAAGCTGAACAGCGATACTGTTAGCTTGTGCTGCATGCGCCAAATCTTGCTTGCTCACTACCTTCACACCCTGGAACAGTGTCCACTACTGTATTATTAAATGTGAACCCAATGTAGTTGCACAACTTTAATCTTTCAAAATACTCAAACTATTAACGTATACCAGTCGGGCCAAAATCTTGTACTTATAACACTAACAGGGTTAAACCAGTCTTCAGCATAATACTGTATATGACAGACCAAATATAGCTCAGGCATCCTCAATCCATCCTCTTTCTTAGCTAGTACTTATATGTACAATAGTTGTCATTACTGTATCTACTTAAAAGCCAATTTGAAAGTAGAAGCCTGTACTATTCAATTTAGACAAACCGAATGTTTCTGCAAAGAAAATTTAGGCCTAACACTATTCAAGGCAGAATAGTACATATACATGCTATACTAGGCCTAGGTATTTGTTTTTATAGCTTTTTTTTTTTACTAAAGTGAATGTTGCTGAGTTCTACTATGCATGTACTGTACAATAGTCTAGTTACAAAAACTACCACCTAAACAGGAGGAATTTGCATCCTACATTATGACCTAGGAATGTTTAGGTCTAGTTTTAGGCTTATTTTTTCCGTGCATTCTACAGAATATGTTTTACAAAAATGAACATTGTCAGCCGCATCACCCCATTTTTAACATTTTACCAAATAGTCCCTACAGGTACTATACAAGGGGGTGGGGGGGTTCATTTTCACAGGCAAATTAGTAGGCTATACATCTATACATTTGAAGTGAACTAAGTATTTATCAAACCTATTAAGAACCCAATAACCAAACCTATAAATTTATAAAATATATCTCTAGATACTTTAAATTTTTTTATATAAGCCGAGGCCATGATATTGTTTTGTGGTAAAGCAAATGATCAGCAATTGTAAAGTATAGTGTGGCCGTGGTGTAATGGACCAAGAGCAATTGCTCGTTTAAATTGCATAAACAAATCTAAAGCAAATTCCTGCCTTTGAAGCCAAAACATTTCAGCAGGAACGTATACAACACATTGACCTGCCCGAAACGCTGCGCGTGCTAGTGGCTTTACAAGACTAATTACCATAACTGTATCCTCACATTCCTTATGTACATTCTTGTATATGCATAAATAAATAAATAAATAAATAAATAAATAAATTCCTATATCCCTAGCTAGTAAAAACCCTGCATTTTATGTAATTAAACATTCTGGTGGCTCCTTGTAAGCTATCTCAGATGACTAATCTGCCAGTCACACTAGTTGCAAGAATTCAAGGGGCCACCAGATCCAAAACCTGGCCTTTTCACACAAGGCCTAGGGAGCAAATAGCATTCCACCGGAAAAGCATCTACAAAATCAAACCTTTAGGAGACACCTGCTAGGTTCACAAGCCTCGTGTTTACAAAGCAAGGGCCCCCCCCCCCCTCTGAAACGCAGCCATTTCATTCTTCACCAGAAAAGGAGAGCGCGCTGCAGCAACATCATGACGTCATGCTAGTTTGCCAATTTTCATTGGGGAATTCTGGCCACCTGTTCAGCTTTTGGTCACAATTTTACCAGAATAGGGGTTTGTTTTGGGGCGCTTACCTTTCTGGGTGCCTGTCCAGGTGGTGGCAGACATAGAATGCTCCTAACCACACGGGGGTCTCTAGGCCATTGCTCATCGTGCCTCTAGAGGGGGCCAGGTTCTGGCTCGTGGTCCCTGGTAGGTAGAACTCCATGCATTTACCGACGCTACACAGATATACATATCCATCCAGCTCCAGGGAGCCAACGGGGATACCAGCAGAAAAAATGAAAGTACAATAACATACAAACTTAAATTTAAGAAAGGTGTCGGAGAAATGCAAAACGAATGCCAAGCTACTTTATACTACCAGCTGGAAGATAAACAGATGGGAAACTCCCTGCGATCAACATATCTGCATCAAAAAGTACAGTTGAAGAAATGCAGTAATGTCAAACTAGCAAGGAACGTCGCTGAACCAATTCTTTGAAAGAGGCAGAATCACAAAAATGCCCAATTTTAACAGCAGGCTAGATGAGCCAGAAATGGAAGCCAAGTCAGGAACCATAAGAATAACTTCCGAAAAAACCCAGAGCAACAACTGAACCGAAGGAAAAAGTAAATAAACCAATCCATCTGAAAAGCACCTATTATGAGAGCCTCAATCTGCACCATGCTGGAAGGAAGACACCGGTTCCATGCTGGCATGAAGAGATCCGCCTCAGCTCAACCGAAAGTTTTACAACCAGGCTCCCACACAGCTGCTTGACCAACCACCGAGTCACCCTGGGTCAATCTAACACCAGACAGCGATGGAGCAAGGCCAAAGAACAGGGACAGGAATGTTCACCAAGATTCCCAGACAACACCCAGCCTAGTTTGAACCTGGGACAGAACCGACTTCTGCCAGTTCATTAGGAACTCGAACCAAACAAATTGGGAAAGAACTAAATCCCCGGTAAGCCTTCACTGGCTGGGAGCCCAAACCAGCCACTTTTTCAGGCAAGCCAAAACTACCCGAACTACTTTCCCATATCCCTTAACGAGGGCAACAGCAAACGAGTAGTCCTCAAGCAGGGGAATAAGGAGTGCCATCCAAGAACACCAAGAATGCTCAACATGCTACACTATTCAGGCTTGGCATGCCAAGCCCTTGAGGAAAAATATGCCAGGATGGATCTGAACCTCTGATCTAGCCAAAAACGCAATGCCGACCCAAACTCAAAAGGCAGTAGGATCCAAACTCATGGAAGCAAGGTCCGAATTCCACAGGGCATACCGCAAAAGTTCTTTATAACGACTTTATGAGACTGAAGAGGGAAACTTCCGGAAAAAATCTGCAGGACTGAATTGCACATGGAAACTTCACTGTGGTGGAAGGGGGAATGGGGGGGGGGGGGGAAGAGGGCCACTCACCATGGTCAAATCCAATACTGATCAGAAGGACAAGAACCCTTCTCAGAATTAACAAAATACGAAGAAGAATCCACGGGTATCCCAGGGCCCAAATTGGGCTTCCCCTAGGCCCTGGGATCCTGCCATGAATACCAGAGCAGTACCAAAGTCATCATCCAATGACTGCAAAAGGAAGGTGCTCCAATAGAAATGTACACAGGAAGCATGTGGTTTGAGAGATAATGCGGCAACTCTGGCAAGACTAGATGGCTGCACGACATGCTCCAAAAGGAAGAGAATCCCTCAACTGAGCTAAACCAATACCTAAACCCTTTCCCCAAATCCAAAACCCTCAGACATTTTGGAGCTGGAAGCAAGGTGGGAGGAACTGAAGCAGGCCAAACTATGCCTGTCTGGGAAGGACGAAGAGATCTTGTCAGAGCCAAGGTGAAGATCAAGAATACCTCCGATTCCAGGTCCCTGTACACCACACATGGGGCAATCCTGATGTTTCCATCTGAGCCACAAACGCCAATCAAATAAACTTGGCCCGTAATGCAACGGCTGCCTGAAATGCCTACCCCAGAAGTAGGATCAGTGGATCAGAACCTGTGGGGAACAAACAGGATACAGGGTCATAAGCCGTCAACCCAAGAGGCAGCATGACAGGCAGCAATAATGCTAGTCCCCACATAGCAAAGGCAATGAACAGCCTTCAAACTTGCAATGGATGAGAGCAGGCTCAACGGGTTGTCCTTTATGCATAACAGACTTCAGAGAACAGGAAGTGATTACTAGGGCCTGCTGGTAAGTAGCCAGGGGCACTCCCAGGCACTGAGAATGCTTGCTAAAGAAAATGGGAACCACAAGCAGCCCCACTATGCTGCAAGATGGCACCCCACAGCATGCCATATAAACAAGTGTGAGCCCTGATGGCACCCCCACACAACCTAATGAACACCCCTGAATCAAGGGCTTAAACAGATCAGAAGACCCCTGAAATACTCTAAGGCACTACACTCCAGTGGCCTCATCTCAGAAGGGCATACCCCTAAACACACTAGCAAATAAACTTAGTGCAAGGGCAGTGCTCTTTATGAATACCCAGGAAAGTCCACAAAATCAAACCCGCACAGCACACACACGAAGCAAATACTGTAATGTAAAGACACACTAGCAATTAAAAGGAGGCTCGCACAGAAAAGGTCTAGGATGGCCGGTACTTTGCATAAAAGCTCAGGGATTTGCTGCAAGATTATGCAACAAAGAAGCACTACTGTATGGCTCAGGACTAGACATGAGCAGATGAACTTATCCGTTAGTTAACACTGGGCCACACAGTGGCAGTATTCGGTACTACAGTATCTGGTTCTAGCTAGATTTGCATTTTGTTCAGTTATTTTGTATTCTTTTGGAGAGTTACTTGCCAGTAGTTATTTGAGGCTTGTGAACCTAGTAATAAAGCGGTAAATCTAAAGCTTCACCGACTGTGCCAATTTGCTGGGAAAGCATCCAGAAAGTCATTTGCTCTCTGCACCTCATTTGAAGAGGCCAGGTTTTGCCTTTGGGTCCTGGTAGGAAGAACTTTCAACCGAAATGCCCGATAGATAGGAGTAATCTCGGCAAGATAGCTACAGGGAGCCACCATGGGGCTTCCGCCAGAAAACTGTGTACCATTACAGTATTTTTCAGAATCTAGTACATAATTGCAGCAGGTGATTATGTATAGTAATATGGCACTATGCCCATATAGTACCTTAGCTTCGGTTAAGTTTGTAATCTGCTCGTATTTCAAGCCTTTTATCCAATTTACTACTGCCAATTTTAAACTTATAAATACATCACTAATTTATCTGATTAAACTGCTGTGCTGCTACTACTACTATAGTCTTGTGGAACTACAGTATTGCCATTTGAAGATTTTGTATACAGTACACATTGCTGTAAGTTAGTAATTCTAATTCATCTCTGTTGCCATAGGTTTCACTAACTTTCTCCACATTTCAGCAATTTGGACCTTTACTTTTTCAGAGAAGCATCACACAAATTAAGATCAACCAAACCACACACCAGAAGACAAGACGATGACATTTCGGTCCGTCCTGGACCATCATGGTCCATTGTAATAATTATCCAGGACGAACCAAAACGGTATTGTCTGGGCATGTGGTTTGGTCACCAAAGCAAATTTAAACTGAAGCCATCGTTAAATTTTGAGCAAATGCAATTTTAATTTAAACATGAGGTAGCATACCAGTGGAAAGTACAGCAACTGTAGGCTTGCCAACCACAAGCACTTCAACCGCTCCCACAGATGCCAAGAGTCCCAACTCAGAGGGTCCAAGAAGTGTGCCAGAAGCCAAAATCTTTTGTCCCGTTGCAATGTCACAACCCACCGGCCGAATATCTTGCCCCTGCGTAGGTGCTTTCAGTATCTTTATTTCAAGCTCTGTACAATTGTCGTCTCCTGCTTTTACAAGTTCTGTGTCTTCTACCTGAAATTTAAAAAAATATTAATAACTTAACTATGGGTGACAAGACAAAATGACCCAACACACAATTATCAGCATTTCTACAAACTCTTTCCTAATAAACCAAATTTTAGGTTATGCCATCCAACAGCCTGGTTGACAAGTCCAGCAAGGAGGAGGCCTGGTTGACGACTGGGCGGCGGAAACACCAAGCCCTGAAAGCACCTCAAGGCAAGGTATGCCATTTATCATACAGTGCAAGCTAAACCTAGTCTACTAGATCTTTCACCTACCACTTTATAGTAATTTTGCTTGTGCAGTAACATTTTAAAATATTACTCCAAAATATTTAAATCCTTAAAGCTTACTACTATTCTTTAAACAGCATTAAGTATTGAAATTAAATAGAGTAGAAAGACTGGATTGACCAGTACTTAACCATAATGACTAGTCCTATTTTGAAAGCTTTGATCCCCATTATTTACCCATTCTTCAACAAAAGTTTAAAAGATTTAAAGAAAAAGTTTAAAATTTTTTTAAGTTTAAAAGAAAGTGGTTTAAAAGAAAGTGACTGCAGACTTTCCTATAGTTAAATTAAATCTTGTATACTGTACACATGCACAAAAACACAGAATGTGCATCAATACCAAGTACCAAAGATTTCATCCATAAACTAGCTTTAGACAATCTGCATCCTATGTGATAACATTCAGTACAGTAAAAGCTTATTTTCGTTTAACCATTAAACGGCGCAAGTTGTATACAAGATTTTGGTACCATGCAAGATTTTAGTCCCACAGCTACACAGGGTTCACATCGGCTTCCAGTAAAAACATTAAAAAAAACATTGGTACCATTCCCAGGTGTGAAGGCCTTGGTACCTGAGTGAGCAACCAAGGCTGGTGCATGCGCTAACTGCACTGCTGTTCAGCTTTTGACCACAGCATCGCTAAAAATTTTAAAAAATATACATGTAACTGCTGTTATTTAGCAACAATAGCATTACAGAAGAGCCCAACAAAGAGACTTTACAATGTTCAGATATCAGTTAACACACTGCCATTAAAGATATTCACAGTGCTAGGCAGGTAGCCACATCACACTGCCTTTGTTTGGTACATCTAAGAATCTTGAAATGACTGTTCCTTACAAAATAAAATTGTGCAAAAGTATTCATTTACAGGATTTAGTGACCAGGATTCTGATAATAGCAGCATTGTCAAGAGAATTAGCAATGTGCATAGTATGTTGGGAGGAGGAATCTTGCAGCAAGGTAGTTGTCATCCGACTGGTGTGTGGCAGCCACTATATTGTTTACACAAATCACTAAGCTGGAATGGCATGGTGAATAAATGTAGATACATTTATATAACTAATATTCTTTTGTTTTATGAATATATTTGAATCGCTAATATGCACACCATACTTTTGAGTAGCAATGGTTCACACATTATACAAATGCACCACACTTATTACTACAGAGAAATAAAAATTGGAATAATTAGGCAATATCTTTGTGGCAACTCCTGCCTGACAGCTCAGCTGGAGGAGACCAGCCCAGATGTGTACTCTTTCAGGACCATTAGCTTGTCAGACTTCCTCGCCCTATCACAGGCAAAGTATGTCGCCCATGATTTCTCCTACCAATGAACATAGAAGGAACACCTCTTGCATACAGTGTGTTGTCAGCTATTAACCTTTACACTGTTACAGTCTTGGCTGTAAATGGGGGTATTAGCTGGGGCTGGGCAAAAATATATTTGAATTCTGTGAAAATTATTATTAAATGTTAAATAAATCTAACTTATTGGCTTCAAGCATTGTGAAAGTTTCATACCAATATTTTCATAAATGGATTTTAGACAATTTTGTTTAAAAAAGAAGAATGCTTTGTTGATAAGAACAGCTTTTAACTGGAACCGAGGGAATAATGCAGTAATAAAGAGATGCAAACACCTGTGCAATGCACAAAGAAGAATAGTAGTTAGAAGTGCCCATAACGATGGATATGCAGCTGGTGCCTTTATAACATTGCCAAGTAATACATAAAGTAGAGCATAACACTCGTTATTGTTACACATCATACAAATACATTGTCCAATGGTAATACCTCTTTCACCAATGTCCACATTTTTTTTAGGCGAGTTTTTTTTTTGTTTTTATTATCCGATTTTGTTGTAACCTCTACATCCTGGAGAACGCATACCCATCTCTAGCATTGTGAAGATTGATTTATTTGTTGACCAATTTAATTCTATCATAACTGGCAGAACTTGGAACTTTGAATTTTTTGGGGGGGCCAATTTTTTTTTCAGATTTCAAACTATTTTCCTTGTTTCTTTAAATTGTTTTGACGATTCGGGACCAGATTAGGGCTTTTTGACATCAAGTATACTCTAAATATATCCCCCTAAATCATTATAATTATCCCTATATTTTGTTTTTTGGGGGGATTTATTTCTTTACTTCATTTCGACACACATTGACCTACATCTTTCACATTCGAGTATGAATGCCAAACAATGATTATTAAAACGTACAAGTAAATTAATGAATTAGAACTACCTTATACATTGTCGATAACTTCAACTTAAATTATCTCTAAAATTAGTGTTTCAACATTGAGTCAGCTTAAGCAAGACAATAGTCTAATTGTTCAGCTCAAAGCTTATTTTATGTACAACTATAAATACTTTATTCTCAATAAACAGCATCATACTGCAGCCAATGATAAATACCTGAACTACAGCATCAGCTCCAGGTGGTATTGGTGCACCAGTGTTTACTCTCACACACACTCCACTGCTCACTTGGCACTTCTTTGGTTCGCAGCCTGCCGTCGAGTCGTCGGCTACAATTCGTAAACCAGCACCATCAGATGCCAGCACAGCATAGCCATCTTTAATAGAAGCTGGAAAAGGAGGCAGTGAATCTTTGGCAAAGATGTCTTTGGCCAGAACAAAACCTAGAGCCTTGTCCACTCTCACTTTAATATTAGGACACACTTCTGCTCGAGAAAGTACAATCTCTAAAGCTTGAGAGACGGCCATCATTGGATAAGGAGACTTCCTCCATCTGGTACAAATACGAGTAACATCTGCTTTCGAGGGTTTATGATCAGCATGCCCTTTAAGTGTGCCAGAAGTTTGAGTACTAGCAGACTTTACAGTGCCCTGTGCTTTCAGTACATCATGAGTCTTTTCTACTTGTACATTCCAACCCATGAGCACATCAACAGCATGCGATATAGCAGGTGCCACAAACCTGTGAAACAAAGCAATTTTACAAACAAATTATCAAGTGTTAAGCCAATATGGTTATACAACACTGCAAGTTTTAGAATAATTGCCAAGCCATATCTCTCAATACCCACAAGGACATCAGATAACATTCTAGATAAAGATTTTAAAACCACTTTGAAAACTTTATCAAACTATCTTCTTTAATCCAGAGTCACTTGCACATTATGATTTTTAAAAACCCATGCCATACACAGATTTAAACATTAAAAGGGGAGGGGGAATGACGGGGTTGATAAGGCTCAGTTTACATCAAGTGCAAAAGTTATTCTTGCATAGCCAATATTTAACAGCCAAGGAATTGTCAACATTCTATTTAAGTTGCAACAAGGCATTTTTTTCAAGTCAATTTTACAACTTGCAAATTTAATCTAAAACTGTAGTTTCGGGACTAGGAACAGTACCGTGGTTTCTTTAACTACATGCCCAGCACAGCTCTACTCAAGTCTACTACAGGCTCACCATACAGCCTGTGCTACTTTGAACCCTTGTTCCAAGTAGCTGACTAACAACAGCAGCTTCACTCTTTTCTGTTGAGGATTGAAACTTATTTGAATTTTTTTTTTTTTTTTTTTTTTTTACTTTACTGAATAAATAAGCCACATTACCACTTTCTGGCAAATCTATATCCATTATTTCCCATCTCCACTGTTAAAATATAATTTCTACATATACAGAGGCCTCACTTGGAGTTTAGGAAAGTACTGTATCTTGCTCAGAAGGTCCAATTGCTTCATGGGTGAACCAATGGAAGGAAAATAAGATGGAGCCCTATTTGACATTTCTAAAATTTGGGTCAAACAAGTTACAGTATACCAAATCAAGCCCTGGAGGCAAGTAGGTAATTGGTAATTGCATCCTATTACATTCCACTTTTTAGGGAGAGTTGCATCACCTGCTGTAAAATGATTTATATTCCAAACTTGCCTTGGATACAAGGTTTTATTCGGTGGCTTCGAGAGTATCATTTACACAATTCAAGAAGTATTTAAATATGTACATATATAGGACGAAATCTTTTTTAGCGAGTATAATTGGACAGGCTTGTTGCTAAGCAAGGAAGTAAATGAGATTTATGTCAAGTTTTGTGAAATATATGATAAAGGCACAAACAATTATACCAAACAGAAGCAGAACCAGGAAACAAGACAGTTTCCTGGTTCCAACAGACATTTCAACAGAAATTGCAAGAGGGCCAGAGACCAAAAGACAAAAATGTAATCAATGTAGGAAGCGGCCAAACCCCCAAACATACCAGCGATCCAAAGATGCGAGAAACAACTACACGGCAGTGAGGAGAGAAGCAGAAAAATTTTGAAAAAGGACAAATTTAAAAACAGAACCAGACCTATTCTATAAATTCAAACAAATTGCAGGTAAAGGATAACATTCAGAGGTTGAAAATGAGAAACAAATTCACAAAATGAGAAGGAAATGTGTGAAACATTGAACAAAAAGTTCCAAAGTGTGTTTGTACAAAATGAAATCTTTAGGGAACCAGACACTAACACAACACAGAGGTGTCTAGAGACAAAGTGGAAAAAATACCCAAGGAACTAAGCAAGAACAAAGCAGTTGGTCCAGATGGATTTAAACCATGGGTTCCGAGAGAATGTGCACCCGACCTCAGCATTCCACTTCAACCGATTTCTCAGGCGTCCCTGTGTACAAGAGTCATAGCTGATGTCTGGAAAAAGGTTAACGGTTCCAATCTACAAAAGTGGCTGCAGGGAAGATCCCCCTCAATTATAGACCTGTATTGACAAGTGTAATTGTCAAAATATTGGAAAAAAAAACAAATAAAAGTAAATGGGTAGAACACCGAGAAAAATTATACAATATCGGACAGATAGCGTGATTTTCAATCTGGAAGATCCTGTGTAATTAACTTAGTTTCTATGATCGAGCCACAGACTTTACAGGAAAGATGGTTGGGTTGACTGCATCTATCTGGATCCAAAAAAGGCTTTCAATAGAGTTCCACACAACAGGTTCTGAAAACGAACATAGGAGGTATGACAAGCTTCTAACATGGATGAAAAATTTCTTAACTGACAAAAATGAGGGCTGTCAGAGGCAATGTATTTGACTGGAGGAATGTCACAAGTGGAGTACCATAGGGTTCAGTTCTTGCAGCGGTAATATTCATCGTCTACATGCACGATCTACCAGATGGAACAATTCTATGAACATGTTTGCTGATGATGCCAAGATAATAGGGAAGATGAGAAACTTATGATGGTTGCCAGGCCCTTCAAGAAGACCTGGACAAAAGTATATGGAGCACCACTTGGCATATGGAATTTAATGTGAATAAATGCCATGTTATGGAATGTGGAATAGAACAGACCCCACATAACCTTTAAATTATGCCAGAAATCTTTCAATAATTCAGATAAAGATAGATATCTAGGGGTGGTTCTATATAAAAAAAAACTCCGAGGACCACATTAAGAACATTGTACAAGGAGCCTATGCTACACTAACTTCAAAATTCCTTTTAAATACAGTACATAGAAGAAATAAAGAAATTTTTCACGACTTTTTAGACCATAGCTGGAATACGCAGTGGTTGTATGCTGCCCATATCTTAAGAAGCACAACAAATTGGAAAGGTGCAATGACATGCCATTAAGTGGCTCCCAGAACTGAAGGACAAGGGCTACGAGGAGAGGTTAGAGGCATTAATATGCAAAAACTAGTAGATAAAAAAAAAAGGCGATATAATCACTACATACAAAGCAGTAACAGGAATCGATAAAATTGATAAAGAATTTGAGACCTGAAACTTAAAGAACAAGAAGTCAGATTTAAACTAATGAAACAAAGCTGCCAAATAAAAAACATTCTTTTGTAAACCAAGTGGTAAATGGAACAAGTTAGGCGAGAAGGTGGTGGAGGCCAAAACCGTCAGCGATTTCAAAGTGTTATACGACAAGTACTGGGAAGACGGGACACTACAAGCGTAACTCTTCCTGCAACTACACTTTGGCAATTACCATTTGCAAATCTTCACACCATCCAGTGCCACTTCCCACCCTCCATTCTAACTGAGGGAACTCTTACCCTTTTGAGACTAGGGGGTAAACTGCTATTTTGCTCTAAAATTAGAGTCAAAGCACGAACTGACATTGCCAACACACCACCCAATCTCACATTTTCTCCAGTCATAATTCTAAAATGACAACCAACACCCACACGAGGCAAGCTCTGCGAGTGCAGTTTGATGCAATGTAGTAAGAAATGGCAATGGGGGGGGGGGGGGGAATTAATCCAGGTTGTCCAGCAGATAAAACCCCTTATGATTGAAGCCACAGCACACACTGCCATTGCCGACATTACAAGAAAAAAGACGGTCAATATATAACAAAAATCAAGAGAGGAGAGTAGAAAAGGGGAAGCAAGACACAGAGGTTCACAAGTTGGAGATACACTGTGTTTAACTCAATACCAAGTACTGTAATGCAACCAATTTTAATATGGAGCAACAAAGATTAACATTATGTAAGGTTTACAATCTTACCTTAAGCATTCTTCCGACCCCTTCTTGCTTCCTGGCAAAGTTATAATCAATGTCTGGTCTCTGCAGCCACAAACAGGCCTGGACAACATGGCTAGTGGTGTAACCAAGAGGGACTCCATCAGCATGTACAGCGACATTCCAGGTACCTCTCGTTTAATAACCTAAATTAAAGCAAAAACGAATAATAAACTATAGCTAGTTTATCCAAAATGCCACCGATGCTCTAGTACTTAATTAAATACCAGTATTTGTTTTATGAATTACAGTTTCCTCCCAACTCAAAAGGAGTCATTGGGGGGGGGGGGGGGTGTTGGAAGACGACTTATAAAGTTAAAATACTAAAATGTCCACAATATTTATATACTGTATATAGCATCACAAGCCATCACATGTTCTCATAGCTGGTCATGGCATTTATTTAAAGGAATCTTCTATTCCAGACCAACTTTAGTGGATTCTTGAAATTTACAAATCCTTCCCCCCACCCACCCAATTCCAATTCACTAAGAAAAACTGAATTCAAGAGGCAAAACCAATATTTTGTTAGTTTATCACTAATGTTTTGCTCAGTATTTGCAATTACAGTATTCAAAATGCATTTAAATTTTACTGTAAAATTTGTACAAAGTGACTTTGCAAAGACATCCAGGCCATCTGGATGCAAGGTCATGTATACCAAATCTTTCAGTTCGAGCTCTATTTGAGCCTTTTCACTTCCTTTTCCTCAGATACATTAGTCGTGGGTTGAAGCAACGTCATGCAAAAATAATATGGGTATATCAAGAGAAAAACCATGTTCAAGGTAATGTTATTAGGAGAAACCACAATCAGTTGGGGAGGCAGTCAGCAGGCAGGATTTACCATTTGATAATGGTATTGTGACAAAGTACAGAGAGAGTAGATAATAAAATGGACAGCAGTGACAAACTTTTGAAATCCAAGCAGGAGGATGTCGTCTATTTCATTTACCAATGATTTATAAGGTACTAGCCTGGGGGCTAGCTGTTGATATTCTGTACAGTTAAGCGTTTCTGAGAGAAGCTGCATAAAGTAAGAGCATCAAAGTCCAAGATCAGTTCAGGGGTAACTGTAGGGGTTTACCAGACAGTATTAGACCCAAACTTTGCTGCTTTCAAAAGACTTGCCTGTACTATAATAAAGTGAAGACATTCATCTTTCATTTCCAAGTAACATATGCACAGTCATATTCGGATATATACTGTGTGCCTCATTTAAAACTGGCTAGAAGAAAATATTAAGACTAGGTTTCACAAATCAGACTAGTCAAATAATGATCTAGATTTGCAAATGCTACTACAGTATATGCAGGCAACTTTTGTACACATGTCTCTGGGAAGAACATTGTCACATTACTTTTCAATTTATGATCAGAACACGTGTTACTAGACCCACTGATTTTATTCATTCACATAGCAAAGACTAATGCTAAAGCCATGCCCTCAATACATGCAAGGGCAACAAACTTTAAAAATTAAAAAGTGAAATTAGTGCTACCAAAGTCAATAAGATTAACTATATAATTTCTAACCTTTCCAGCTAGAAAGCTTCTACACTTTCAATTTAATTGCTACCAGGAGCATTTGAGTTATTGCTAGAGGCCTACTTTATTTAATAATCAGTAATATCTTTAAACTTTATTTTGACTACTATATAAACTTTTATGAAATAGATAGCATACCTCTTTAACAGCCTCAGGCGTTACATCACGAAAAGCCAGCCCTGTCCCACCTGTAGTCAAAATAAGTTGCAACTTTTCATCATCGCACCACTGTTCCAGGACTTCCTTGATTAAGGTAGCATTATCTTCAACACACAAATATTTGCAAACCTGAAAGTAAATTAAGAGTGGCAATTTATTAAATCTTTCAATCACAACTTTCATCCTTTAGTGTTTAATGCTTGACAAGTTATATTGACAATGTCAATACAACTTGACAGTGTCAAGTTATGCTTCATGGCTAGACATTTACTCTTAAAAAAGTTACGGTACTGCTAGACATAGCAGGGCAAACACTACAATATTCTTAACTCTTCCTATAAAATCAACACTGTACATTCATCAATATACTGTACTGTACTACAGAAATTTATTAATACACTCCCCACCACACTGAAGTTCATTATGAGCACTACCAAAATATATACTGTATATACCTTTAACATCTTAAGGACTAATCCACAGGTCTGTAGCAATTAATACCGCTAGACCAGCTGCTAGGATCTTATTATGTTGTATGTAGACAAGTTTCCATTAAGGTCTGGCTGGAGAATTCTTACTTTAAAAGTTGAAGAAATTGATAGATGAATTAATTTATCCTAACCCTCAAAATTCAGTATACAAAACTGCTCCCCCAAATTAAAAGCACAGGAGGAGAAAAAAAATTCCATCTTTATTTTGGGCTGGACTGTGGTTAATATTCCTCTTGTCATTCTCTAGCATTAAATTGTGATGGGAGCCAGGACCAAAAAAGTTTCTCCATACAAAATATTAAAAGCAAGAAATTTGTGCAAAAGTAAAAATACCAAAACTAATTTTTTTTTTTTTTACTTTTTGCACACTTTTTAGCTTTTGAAAAGAATTTTATCAACCTATAATGTGGTATAGGTTATAAATATGATTGTCTATACCCCGTGCTATAGGCGTGATCGGGAATGACGTGCTAAAGAATGTCCGTTATTTTATCGTTTTGACAACTGGGAAACTACCAAGCTATTTGAACCATAAGTAAAACGTTGGTACTCATTTGCCAGTACTCAACTTTAAAAGGATTAACTCCGTGCACTGGACATGCCACACAAATGAGAGAAAGAGGGAGAGAGGAAAAAACAAAAAAATCTAAGATACAACAGTATATTACAAATCTGAATAGTACATTCAATCTTTCCTAAATAAAAATGCAATTGGATACAGTGATTCAGACATTACATTAAATTGCAACAGGTGAACAGGAACATTAGAAGGTCATTGTGAAAGCCAAGATTCACTGCCGTCTTAACCAAACTGTTCCAACACACAATAGGTCTAAAGATCCAAGATTACCATGTTATTGGTCAGTTTTATGAAAATTTTAAAATTAAGCCATATTACAAAATTTGCTTTGTATTTCAGATAAGCAGTGTACTCATTAATTGCATCCAGATCACATTATGTGATGGTATTTTGACGAGGAAAGTGTAGATTTAAATGTCATGAGAAGGTCTGCAATCTTAGCTTCAGTTTAAAAGAATTTAAGCAAACTATACATTTGTTCATTACCATACAATGAAAATTTTCAGTGTTGCAAGTCTGAATTTTTTCACAAAAATAATTACCTCTCCATTAAAAAGTTCGCCACTGTCAACCAAACCCTGAAGATTACAACCACTTTCATCAACTGCCGAGCCACTGGAGCAGCGGTCGCTCACCGTCAGCACGCCCACTCTGATAATTCTCGACATTGTAAATTCTGGCAAGAAAAAAAAATTTAATTAGTAAAAGTACACTTTTGTATCCGTTTTATACGTCATTTCAGTGTCATTACGTCGATATTTAAACTGAACTGTAAATCTTATTTTTGTTCTCTGCGTATCTTTCTAGTGAAAGAAAGAGCCCTATGGGTTGCTATAAGCAACAGCCCGACTTAAAATGTTATCAAACAAACTATGCTCAATTATGGGTATAAAGCCAACCTATACAAATATATACAAGGCCTTGCCTCAAGGTTAAACCTGAAGTAAACTCGTTTCTTCAGAAACTTTAATTTTACTGTTAAAAACCCAGAAATTTTTTAAAGCCTCTCCAAAATTTAGCCCTTGGGGGTCCATTGTCACGATTCCTAGGCGACTGCAGTTCCAGTAATTACTTGCAGATTTTAGTTATTGTCAGACTTATAGAACTCTGGAACAGTGTTGTAACTCCATTCATCTGGGCTGTATGGGTCTAACCATGGACCCCACGTGTGCAAGGCCAAAGCTCTATTGACTGGGCTACAAGTAGTCGTAAGGGAAGGTTCCAGAAGCAGCGTACTGCTGCCAAACTGGCACTTTCCAGTCTGGCAGCATGATGCCATTTCGGGAAACTTCCCTAATTAAAAGTACTCATAGCCCAGTCGATAGAGCTTTGGCCTCGCACACGTGGGGTCCACGATTCGAGACTATTCACCTGGGCTGCACGTATGTTTATTTCCACGGAAGTTTGGATGACAATTTATATTATAATGCCTTGTACAGCACATGGCTGTAGCAAGTTAACCCTGACCATTGAAATTTTTTATTTTCTTGTTGCCATGATGTAATTGTGAACTAGAAGCTTGCAATCATCAAGTCAATTGGGTTATTCCCACCAACATTGGTTAAACATGTCTGGACAACAGTTCCAGACAATAGAGTAGCAACTCAGGACACCAAGCCGTGTCAGGGACAGGTTAAGTATCATATGGTGTACATACTGTAGGCCTACTTACAGGCCTCAATTCTGTACACAAAGTTGAACAAAATAATTAAGTGAAGCCTTTAACAAAGACCATTCGCCTATCACTAGCCTGAACCACAAGCAGTCAAGCCAAGTATCTTGCCGACCCTCTGATTCCTCAATCTAGCTACAGTGTACCCTATAAAAAAAATATAGTCTGCTTTCCTATCCCTCCCCATCCCCTTCCACAACTGAACCAAGTGCTAAGGTAATTCAACTACCTTCAGTGCAAAACCAAGTAGGCCAGCAGTAACACATTTTACTTAATTTGGGCCATCAAAAACAGGACCAGAAGAAAGGAGTAGGAATCAAACCAACTATAGCAAATGATTTAGTAAACATTCAAAGTAGTACTTATCCAAGTTGGAAACATGGTAACGGTATATAGTAGGCCATTGGTGACTACCTTTGCTTGCCCTCCCAATCACCAGAGAGTTGCCCCAAGCCACTCAGGCTCTTACACAATTTAATTAGAATTTAACACACCCACAGGCGAATGAACAAGCTTTTACTATTTAGCCCCTTTAATGCATCAAACCCTCAGTCATGTCCGAGCCATCTTTTCAATGGTTAAGAGACCACATTCCCAGAAAGAAATTAAAACCGACAGGGGATCACTCAGTGAAGAACTGTCACAAAAAGCAGGACCGAGAAAAGTCATTTGGCAAAGTGCAACAAACCAAGTAGAAAGAGATATTAAGCAAAAATTGCTAAAGCAGCATAGCTTTGGTAAATCCTTAGTACAAGGACACACGGCATTAAAAGGGCGAGAGACCTTAAATGACTTTAGAAAGGCCTTTGAACCTTTAGTCAAACAAGTGTTGCAAGAGGCACCAACATTTAATTACACTACAACCACAGGCCAGAATAACTGGCGAAATAACCTGGAGAAATCATTTTAACCAAAATCATACTATACTAGAAAACCAATTACCCAGTTCAAATGAACATCACACTGATGAAGCCTTACCTTTGCCAAGACTATAGAAAGCTAAAATTCCAGTATTCGAACACTTGGCAAGAGCTTTAAAACATGCATTCCATATATAAAATTAAGTTTCATTACACATTGAAGAATCTTAATATCAATTGGTTGCATTTGTATCTAATTTAATAAATTTGTTCTAGTGGACAATTTACTTCACAAATTAGAGTTACCACTACTGTTAAGTAGTGTGCTAACCACTAAAATGTCATTTGGATGAAAATTATTTCAATTTGCATACTTGATACAATACTGTGTAACTAGTCTATGAAGACCCTTTGCCAATAAGCCACCTTTCTATGGGTCTACCCTGGTCTTTTCCAATTGTTACCTATACACTAAAATAAACTAGTGTAATTCCCCCCCCCCCCCCCCAAACAGAACGTTTGGATTTCTAGATAGAGCTAGTACACACTGTATGCCTAAAGCCACTAATAGGCATAGCATTTCAGGCAAGCTGTGGGAGAAACAACTTAAAACTAATCTACATCAAAAGCAAAGTGAATGGGGGGGGGGGGGGGGAAATATAATATTATAAATAAATAAATAAATAAATATGTTTATTCAGGTAAGGTACATACATACAAGTGATGTTACATTAATGGATTGATATATAGATAGAGCTAGTACATACAATGCCTAAAGCCACTATTACGCAATGCGTTTCGGGCAAGAAAAACATTAATATCTAGAACTTAATACTAATTGAACATAAAGAATAAAAAGTGTTGAAGACAAATACAAATAAAGATAAAAAAAAAGGGGGAACATGACTGAAAAAGCAGCACAAATACAATAGGTTGACAAACAGTGTTGATTAAAAAAAAAATAATAATAACAAAATAACAGACATGGGTTGACAATAAAGGAGTGAGGTGGGTTACAGGGAATTTATAATTACATAAAGGACATTGCTGGGCAGTTAGCTTTGTGTAATACATGCAAAATTAAAACCAGTCTTTTACTGGAGAAGTAAAACTGGAACCATCTTTCTAGCTTCTCTATTCAAATCTGTACCCAATGTACAGTAATTCAATACCAAATTTATATTAAAATTTATCAATATATAAAATTACCCAAAACATGATGCATGTTAGCGGCTTTTCAAGAAAGCCAAAAATGATGTATTCAAACCCAACGTACCTTGTATAAAATAAATTTATATTGGGGCCTAGATTTAAATAGGTTTAGAATAATTAGATCACACGGGAGTTAAGATACCACATTTTAAATAAGCTATATAGCCCCATTTTGTAGCTGTATCCTTTAGTCCTGTAACTTATCAGTGACCAATTAGTACTAGACAAGTCTGGTTACTCTGAATAAACAGTTCCTAAACTGCAGCTGAAGTGGCCTAGTGCAGATATGTAGGAACTAATGAATCAAAAGTAGCCCACTAATTAGGAAGCCAAGAGTGACAAGTGTGGGACGAGGGATGGCCTTTATACTATTACACAGTGTCATGCATCAGGACTGACGAGGGAAGTCCTTGACACTTATCAAATAGTGTCATTCATGTATCAGGATCAAACTAGATAAGGTTAAGCAATGTCAGTCATTCTAATGATATGCAGCAATGTTTAGCTTGCCTGCTCTTGCTCATACACCAATTTAAATTTGTTTTACACAGCAATTGTAAAGACTTCTGCGGGTATAATACACTAATAATGTAGTCAGCTGCCAATTAAAAGGGCGATGAGGTAGTAATGTTTCCTAGTAGTAAAGCTGCCCGGCAGCGGTGACCCCAGTAGTAAACAATCCGGCAACGACGCCCAAAGTATCGTACATTAGGACCTGTCTAAAGCGCTATACTATATGCTATGGTAAAAATTATTCTGCTATGCGCGTTAGTGGCTTTGCAAGAATGTAAAAACTTCAATATTATGTACACAAACTCAATGCATCTTATAATATATAAATAAAAAAATAAATACAACTAATATATGTATAATTTACGTTGTATGCGCCACGAGGGTGCGTAGTAACACAGGACTGCGCGCAACTACCATTTTGGGTTAACCAGGTCATTTGTAGTCTTATTACATAGTGGGGGAAAATTATACGTGGGGATATAAATCACACCCAACGATTTAACCGGCTCACAAAATGTAGAAATTACATAAGACTAGCAATGCCTGCATACGCCTCAAAGCTCTCCTCTAATTGTTTAAACTATCCTTTAGACAATCTAGCCAAAATATATATATACACACACACACACACACATTATACTCGGTACTTTTACATTAATCCGGACGAAATACTCTAGTATGAGAGTGCTTACTGGGCTTTAAAAATATACAGTATATATACATGGAAACACTATGAATACAGGAATGTTTAGCCTGTGTTGCTCATAGACCAATTCAATTCTTGTTTTCCACTGTATAATGAACCCTCATCACGGCCCTTGTGGATTTGTTCACACTACGAACATATTTCCCCGAATTTACCTTCGAAGCCAACACACACACACAAAGTGGAGCTCTTTGCAACCCACCTTAACACGGCAGCAGCCAGAGAGCAACTGGCCATTCAGGGTCAGGGTGACCCTCCTGCCCTCTGTCATACCCCCAGTAACCTCGTGCCCAGCCGATACCCACCCCTCCACCCTAACCCCCCCACCCTCGTCCACACCACCAACCCCCCACCCCACATACATACTGTATTTACAGATAGTGCTAGTATACAATACCTAAAGCTACTAATACGCATAGCGTTTTGGGCAGGTCCTTAATCTAACAGGTAATTTTAGGTAGGTAATTTCTAGCAAAACTGAAATTGAAAAAATTAAATATATTTAACAATATAAGCGTCGAAGCGTGTTTCCCAGCTCTTGTTCTCATAGTTTATATATATATTGGGAGTTCTCACATGGTGGAGTGATTCATTACTTAATTGCAGGTATCTGTTACAAGTAGTGATATGACACGGTATCACTGTCTAATACTCACCTAGTTGTGCTTGCGGGGGTTGAGCTTTGGCTCTTTGGTCCCGCCTCTTAACCGCCAATCTACTGATGTACAGATTCCTGAGCTTCTCGAGCTCTATCATATCTACATGTGAAACTAGTCTAGTAGATGTTTGGAAGTGGAATAAGATGGAAGATGTCTTGGAAGATGTTTCTAGTGGAAGAAACATCTAGTAGAAGTTTTGTGCTGTCCGTACATACAGCACAAACATATCATGCCTCTTACTACCAATGTTTGCTCTCTATTGAGTGTCATGATGTTTTGAAACCCCCAATTATAATGCCGTGTAGTGAGATTATAAGCAATAAAGATACTTAGATCTAGTTCAGTATCATGTTTGTTACAGCCGCGTAACAAACGCCTAATAGTGTCGATAATATTATCGATGATGATAATGATAATAAAATGATAATGTATCTGCCTCGCCCGCGACACTATATTGAGTAATATGTTGACTAATATATCAGGCGATATCAATACAAATGAGATTCTACAAATTGTAGAACGTGACAATGACAATTTTATTTAAAGAAAAATATATATTAAACATATAAAATGAGTTATAGACAGACAATTTTATTTCTAGATAGAGCAAGTAATGTATCTAGATACAGTTCATACAATCGAGAATCTCAGGGCATCGACTTCCGTATAGTCTATACCTGCCTGTATATACACAATACAGTTATCGTCTATAGTGGAATATATTATCGTTATTGTCACTTTTTATTGTCTCTGATTATTCTGTTTTACTTTATATAAGATTTAGTACTGAAAAGTGACTTGGTTCTTGGCAATAGTTGATTTGATATGTTTATTTTAGAATTATGATCTCTTTTATACACTGTGACGTCACACATTTGTGGCAAAGGACAATATTAAACACCTTCGGGATTCTCTAGTTAAATGATAAAGTTAAATGTTCTACTTTATATAAGATTTAGTACTGAAAAGTGACTTGCTTTTTGCCAATATTTTATTTGATATGTTTTAGAATTATGATCTCTTTTATACACAATGACGTCACACATTTGTGGCAAAGGACTATATAAAACACCTCCGCGGATTCTCTAGTTAAACGATATATCTATATGTAAATCTATAAAATAAAATATCTATCTATCCAAAGTAAGAAGTCAGATGCGTGGAGATAACCTCACCCAACCTTCCAAGATGACACACTGGGAGTGTGTGAGTATCACAGGCTAGTCGGGGTCGGCCCCATAGCCACCCTTTACAAATTATTGGCACCTATAGCGACCCCCCTTCCCCCACACCTCTACCCAATTTTCCTCTGACAACTAGAGCTAAAGTTCCAAACTTACCGATTACCTTTTGAACAGAGATCTTGTCGCTCAGCCGTAGGAAGTTGGCAGGTCTTATCAATCCAATCTTCCTTTGGTTGGAGATGGCGGATCCCAATCATGGAATTCAATTCCACAGCCACAAAGAGTCGACTTAATCTCTTTGAAATTCACCAGATCAGACCCACTAAGCTTGTAGTCCCTGTGTCGTCTCTCGTGTGCTGGTGACACACTCTTGAAAAGGTTCTCCTTAAGCATACACATCAATGTACACCATTTGACAATTACGGGGCAACATAGTTGAATCTGGCGCGAAGTTCCCGTAGAGTTTCATCTTGATGTAGTTCTCATTATTACTGTTCCAGTACAGTACTGTATTGTCATCATTCACAGGTCTGGGTAGTACAGTCGGGCTCGTTCTCCACACACAATCGATAATTTCAGGTTCGAATCCCGGACGGGACAGAAATAGTTGTGAACATTTCCTTTCGCCTAATGCCGCTGTTCACCTAGCAGTGAGTAGGTACTCAGGAGTTAGTCAGCTTGTTGTGGGTTTGCTTCCTGGGCGGGGTCAGTAATTCAATCTTGGCGGGGGACGGGGGGGGAGACCTCGATATAAGTCTACCGTGTATGAACACACCCTGGCTTCCTGTCCCCCCGACACAATTATATATATTGTGTCCTGAAAGATATTATTAATAGGAACGTTATCCCCCACAGACACAAATCAGAAGATACAATTAGCAATTTACTACAAAAACAAAAAAACGGCTCATCTACTCATAAAGAACTTCCCAGACACCAAACAGAACTCCTTGAAGGAAACCAAAGTCGTCTACATGCCTTCTCATGCCCACTTGGGGACTGTCAGCCCCAAAGATCTCAGTATATAGGCAAGACAACAACGTCTCTTTCTAGGCGATTAACAATGCACAAACAACAGGGCTCCATCATGGAACATATAATCTTCACACACAACCAAACCATCACCAGAGACATCTTAACTTGCAACACAGAAATTATCGACAGATACAACGATAACAAGAGACTCGACATCAGTGAGGCCCAACACATCAAAAAGTCAAAACCAAGAATCAACAGCCAATTAACACATAATTACATTCTACCCACTTCAACCAACTGTGAGTTTGTCAAATAAACAAACTCACACTAAACACAGAAAAGCCCTACTACATTTTATTTGGTAGTAAATCATCAAATCAAATTCAACTTCAGATAGACAATGTTAATATTACCAATAAAAAGTGAGGGAAAGTTCCTTGGCCAATACAAAGACAAAAAACTGAACTTCAGCACCTACATACAATACATAACAAAAATGTTTCAAAAAGCGGTCGGTATAGTCTCTAAAATCAGAAATTATATTCCCCACCCTATTCTCTCATTATACTATGCGCTAATATATCCCTATCTTACATACGGTATCTGTGCATGGGGTTCAAGCACTGCAAACTACCTCAAGCCTATCATTAATCAGCAATCTGCTATCAGAACTATAACAAACTCTGTCTTCAGACAATACACAGCCCCTCTGTTTAAGTCCCTTAACATGCTAAACATACACTTCACTCCACACATTCTCATGTGCTATCTACATGTACAAAACCTTTTCATAAACTGCTAATCTTGATCTGAAACTTTTATTTGATAGGTGTAGTTGAACCCATGAGCACCACACCAGAAATAAATATATCTTTGATATCTCCAAAGTCAAATTAAATCTGTACAAACACTCCATGCAAATGAAAGGGCCCTAGTCTATGGAACTCACTCCCTAATGAATTAAAAAAAATTCCAGCCTATGCCTTATTCAAAAGTAAAACCAAAAAGTATCTAATTTCATCCTCATAGTTTCCTAACTTGTGCTTCAAACTCACACTGTATCTTGTACTGCCCTCTTCCCTCAATATTAGTACTTAAGACATATCTTCACCAGTGTAATCACCTCTGTCAATTTATATTGCAGTTATATGTTCATATAAATTTGTCTACAATGTACTTTTTCATCTGAGATGTTAGATTAAGGACCTCCCCCTAGACTGCTATGCGTGTTAGTGGCTTTACAAGAATGTACACATACCAATTTTATGTAATCTGAACACACCCATTGTACCTCCTTGTAAATAAATATTATTATTATTATTATTATTATTATTATTATTATTATTATTATTATTATTATTATTATTATTATTATTATTATTATTATTATTATTATTATTATTGTTATTATTATTAATTATTATTATTATATGTTAGGCTACATTGGTCTAGGTTAGATAGGCTTGAAAATCCGTCAGTGAATCGTCATGTGAACTATCTGTTCTGTATAACCGCTGCGCACTAGTGTGTTGCTAGGCAAGTCTGCAAGCGTTGCAACACTTACGTCATCCTCACTTGCATCACCAATTAACTACTGAATCCATTAAATGTTGTTTATCTCCAAGAGTGGAGAATTCGACACGATCTTCAATTGTCTGGACAATCAGGGTGTGGGCGCACCAAAGACATACATTTGAATTACTACTCAAGTTCAAGTTTAAGTATGTTTATTGAGATAAGCAAGAAATACATCTCAAAGAGATAGAGTAGCTTAGGCTTAGGCTACTACTTTCTTTTCCTTAAAGGCAAAAATATGCAGGATTATCCCTTGGGTTTGGTTATTTTTTTGTTTACTGTAGCTCCCACTCATGCGACTTTCAGTGAATGGAGGATTCTGACTTCAAGGTCCCTTTCTTCATCAATCTGCTGCAAGGTAGTGCTGTTAATTTAGTAGTTGTGACGTGGATTGTTATGCCCAACATGCAAGGTCTTGCATTTATCGTTATGAAAACTCATTTGCTTGTCTTCTGACCATTTGTAGACTCCACACCCATTAAGCTTCAAACAGTAAATATTGTTAAGTTATCCTATTATCATATTGGTTATATATATATATATATATATATATATATATATATATATATATATATATATATATATATATATATATATATATATATATATATATATATATATATATATATATATATATATATATGCAGAGATAATGTTAATAAAACAATTAAAATCGTTTAATGTACTCTATATATCATAATAGATTACTTTGAAACCCGTATCAGTCACTAAACAAAAAATTGGGCTACTCTTATTACAAATTCGCTACTTTTAGACCATCAGCTCGCTACTTTTAGACCGTCAGCTCGCTACTTTTAGACCGTCAGCTCGCTACTTTTAGACCGTCAGCTCGCTACTTTTAGACCATCAGCTCGCTACTTTTAGACCGTCAGCTCGCTACTTTTCGACCGTCAGCTCGCTACTTTTAGAACGTCAACTCGCTACTTTTCGACCGTCAGCTCGCTACTTTTAGACCGTCAGCTCGCTACTTTTAGACCGTCAGCTCGCTACTTTTAGACCGTCAGCTCGCTACTTTTAGACCGTCAGCTCGCTACTTTTAGCAATTTGAATCTGGCAACCCTGAGTCAGAATTCGGCTCAATAACCACACTCAGGAGTCAAATTTCCGACATTTCAGATATTTTGAAAACTGCAGGGGGGTTTGGGCAAAATATGACCCATCGCCGTTTTCAGTAATTGGCATATTTTCGGTATAAAAAGTCGTAATTTGAAAATGAAAATAGGTGCAGAGAGTCAGAATTCGGCTCAAAAACCACACCCAGGAGTCAAATTTCGGACATTTCAGTTATTTTGAAAACTGCAGGGGGGTTTGGGCAAAATATGACCCATCGCCGTTTTCAGCAATTGGCATATTTTCGGTATAAAAAGTCGTAATTTGAAAATGAAAATAGGTGCAGAGAGTCAGAATTCGGCTCAAAAATCACGCTCAAGAGTCAAATTTCGGACATTTCAGATATTTTGAAAACTGCAGGGGGGTTTGGGCAAAATATGACCCATCGCCGTTTACAGTAATTGGCATATTTTCGGTATAAAAAGTCGTAATTTGAAAATGAAAATAAGTGCAGAGAGTCAGAATTCGGCTCAAAAACCACACCCAGGAGTCAAATTTCGGACATTTCAGTTATTTTGAAAACTGCAGGGGGGTTTGGGCAAAATATGACCCATCGCCGTTTTCAGTAATTGGCATATTTTCGGTATAAAAAGTCGTAATTTGAAAATGAAAATAGGTGCAGAGAGTCAGAATTTGGCTCAAAAATCACGCTCAGGAGTCAAATTTCGGACATTTCAGATATTTTGAAAACTGCAGGGGGGTTTGGGCAAAACATGACCCATCGCCGTTTTCAGTAATTGGCATATTTTCGGTATAAAAAGTCGTAATTTGAAAATGAAAATAGGTGCAGAGAGTCAGAATTTGGCTCAAAAAATCACGCTCTGGAGTCAAATTTCGGACATTTCAGATATTTTGAAAACTGCAGGGGGGTTTGGGCAAAATATGACCCATCGCCGTTTTCAGTAATTGGCATATTTTCGGTATAAAAAGTCGTAATTTAAAATGAAAATAGGTGCAGAGAGTCAGAATTCGGCTCAGAAACCACACCCAGGAGTCAAATTTCGGGCATTTCAGTTATTTTGAAAACTGCAGGAGGGTTTGGGCAAAATATGACCCATCGCCGTTTTCAGTAATTGGCATATTTTCGGTATAAAAAGTCGTAATTTGAAAATGAAAATAGGTGCAGAGAGTCAGAATTCGGCTCAAAAATCACGCTCAAGAGTCAAATTTCGGACATTTCAGATATTTTGAAAACTGCAGGGGGGTTTGGGCAAAATATGACCCATCGCCGTTTTCAGTAATTGGCATATTTTCGGTGTAAAAAATAGTAATTTGAAAATGAAAATAGGTGCAGAGAGTCAGAATTCGGCTCAAAAATCACGCTCTGGAGTCAAGTTTCGGACATTTCAGATATTTTGAAAACTGCAGGGGGGTTTGGGCAAAATGTGACCCATCGCCGTTTTCAATAATTTGCATATTTTCAGTGTAAAAAGTCGTAATTTGAAAATGAAAATAGGTGCAGAGAGTCAGAAATCGGCTCAAAAATCACGCTCAGGAGTCAAATTTCGGACATTTCAGATATTTTGAAAACTGCAGGTGGGTTTGGGCAAAATATGACCCATCGCCGTTTTCAGTAATTGGCATATTTTCGGTGTAAAAAGTCGTAATTTGAAAATGAAAATAGGTGCAGAGAGTCAGAATTCGGCTCAAAAACCACACTCAGGAGTCAAATTTCCGACATTTCAGATATTTTGAAAATTGCAGGGGGGTTTGGGCAAAACATGACCCATCGCCGTTTTCAGTAATTGGCATATTTTTGGTGTAAAAAGTCGTAATTTGAAAATGAAAATAGGTGCAGAGAGTCAGAATTCGACTCAAAAATCACGCTCAGGGAGTCAAGTTTCGGACATTTCAGATATTTTGAAAACTGCAGGGGATTTGGGCAAAATATGACCCATCGCCGTTTTCAATAATTGGCATATTTTCGGTGTAAAAAGTCGTAATTTGAAAAGGAAAATAGGTGCAGAGAGTCAGAATTCGGCTCAAAAATCACGATCAGGAGTCAAATTTCGGACATTTCAGATATTTTGAAAACTGCAGGGGGGTTTGGGCAAAATATGACCCATCGCCGTTTTCAATAATTGGCATAATTTCGGTGTAAAAAGTCGTAATTTGAAAATGAAAATAGGTGCAGAGTGTCAGAATTCGGCTAAAAAATCACGCTAAGTAGGCAAATTTCCGACATTTCACATATTTTGAAAACTGCAGGGGGGTTTGGGCAAAATGTGACCCATCGCCGTTTTCAGTAATTGGCATATTTTCGGTGTAAAAAGTAGTAATTTGAAAATATGAGTCTGCAATATACAAGAACGAGGTTGTGGATGCAGATCAAGATCTTGGTAATCTTCAACTGTAAAGACGTGGAAGGACTCCACAGCCATTAAGCTTCAAACAGTAAATATTGTTAAGTTATCCTATTATCATATTGGTTAAATATATATATGCAGAGATAATGTTAATAAAACAATTAAAATCGTTTAATGTACTCTATATATCATATATCATAATAGATTACTTTGAAACCCGTAACAGTCACTAAACAAAAAATTGGGCTACTCTTATTACAAATTCGCTACTTTTAGACCGTCAGCTCGCTACTTTTAGACCGTCAGCTCGCTACTTTTAGACCCCTACTTTTAGACCGTCAGCTCGCTACTTTTAGACCGTTAGCTCGCTACTTTTAGACCGCTACTTTTAGACCGTCAGCTCGCTACTTTTAGACCGCTACTTTTAGACCGTCAGCTCGCTACTTTTAGACCGCTACTTTTAGACCGTCAGCTCGCTACTTTTAGACCGCTACTTTTAGACCGTCAGCTCGCTACTTTTAGACCGCTACTTTTAGACCGTCAGCTCGCTACTTTTAGACCGCTACTTTTAGACCTGTCAGCTCGCTACTTTTAGACCGCTACTTTTAGACCGTCAGCTCGCTACTTTTAGATCGTCAGCTCGCTACTTTTAGCAATTTGGATCTGGCAACCCTGTATTGTTGTTGATTGCGGGGCGACCGAGGGATGGGATGCTCCCCAAGATGAACCTTTTTCATCTTGACTGAAGATGACTGCACGATGAGTCGTGCAGTCATCGGGAGGGCAAACCCTTCATGCTAACTGCACCTACTGTCAAGAAGAAGAAGAACCTTAAAGTTGCAGTGGCAGAGATTGTTGAGTTTGGTTAATGTAGAAAGAGGAGGATGGCGAGAGTGTCCCGTCTCGGTGTATATGTGACAGCATACCTGTGCTTGTGTCTGCTTGCTAATGTAGCCCTGGTGGTGATATTCATTGCCGGGAAGCACTGGACATCCTTCACACCAGCGGCCTTGTCAGCTGATGGTCAGTGCTGCTTCTTGTCTTAGCCTAAGCTACTCTAGCCCTTTGACATGTATTTCTTTCTTGTCTCAATAAACATACTTGAACGGGCAGCGATTCTCATTTTATTTTATACAGTAGTTCCATACGCTGTACCATAACAAGAACGTAAAAATTGGATGAAAATGATTTAATCAGTTATCGTCCACTTGACAAAGTAAAAGAATTTGAGATTATGGGCTAGTGGCCCATTATTTTGCCATGATCGTTTTGTTGACATTGGACATTACCTATCTATTAGTACTTACCTATTATTGTGTACAAGGAAGTGAGATCTAGCTCTTTATCTAGCTATAAAATTCAATTTTATACTTTAAACTCAATTAGTATTAAGTTTTAGTCTTTAATGTTTTTCCTGCCCTGAAACACTTTGCGTAATAGTGGCTTTAGGCATTGTATGTACTAGCTCTATCTATAAATCTATCAATTTTTGTAAAATCTCTTGTATGTATGTACCTTACCTGAATAAATATTTATTTATTTATGCCCATAAAGAGCTACCTGTTGTGTTACACCCTAACTACTCTAACTTTCAAGTTCTTCTTGAATCGGGCCTTAAAGTTGTGGATGGAGATGACTTTCACAACTTCCTCTTTTAGAGCATAACACATGTTAACTACCCCATACAGGGTACGAGTTTGGTACTGCCTTACATCCCTTCAGCTCGTTTATGCTTCCAAACTTCTGATGGATATGAATGACTAATGTTGCTATCATAATCCCTTAATCAGTACCAACCGACCAGTTAATAATGTTGATTATATTGATAACACGGTGGTACTCCTGAGCTAAGTGTTTAAATCAATGCTGTTATTTTGATATCCAAACTCCAAAATATTATTTTTAGTTGTAAGGAAGGAAAAATTGAACCACCCTTTGCCACTAAACTTACCCCAACCTATCTGAATGTAACCTAACAGTACACAAAGTCCCCAAAATATAAGGAACAGATGTATACCTGAAGGTCACCATCTTGTGGTTGGAGGATTGTTAGTTCTGATAAATTCCTTTATATTTTACCTAAATAAACATTTGAATTTGAATTTTGAATTAGAATTCTTAGTCGTAAAGGCTTGGCACTTATTCCTGATAGTTCCCATTCCACACATTCTCTTGTGCTATTTACATGTACAAAACCTTGTTCCTAAATGCAAATCCTGATTTCAAACTCTTCCTTGACAGATGTAATAAAACCCATAATCACCACACCAGAAATAAATATATCTTTTTGATATTCCCAGTCAAACTATATCTATCCAAACACTATGCAAATAAAGGGACCTAGTCTATGGAACTCACTCCCTAACAACTTAAAAAGCTGTCCAACCTATCCCTTATTCAAAAGTAAAACCAAAAAGTACCTGATTTCATGCTCATAGTTTCCTACCTAGTGCTTCAAATTCACACTGTATCTTGTGTTATACACTTCCCCAATGTATGTGCCTAAGACATGCAATCTCACCACTGTAATCACTTCTATCAACTTGTATCATAGTTGTTATGTTGAATGCAAATTTTGCTACAATATACCTATTAATAATCCTCAAATTATGCTACAATGTATCTGTTATATTCCTTAAATTTTACTACAATGTACCTGTTACAATCCTCAAATCTTACTACAATCTACCTATTAAGATTCTTCAAATTTTCTTACAACATACCTATTAAAATTCTTCAAATTTAATACAACTTACCTATTAATATTCTTCAACTTTTGCTACAAATTACCTACATAAAATTATCTGTTAGCTTAAGTATCTGCCCAAAATGCTGTGTGTTAGAGGCTTTACAAGAATGTAAAACATCAATGCTATAAACTCTCATAAACCCAATGTACATTCTTGTATATAAATAAATAAATAAATAAATAAATAAATAAATAGCAATTGGCATAATGCTCTCTAAGAGCATGATACTCTGCAGGATGACATGGCATCCATAAAGTTATTGTATTTCATTTCAATAACATGAGACATCTTCACAAAGTGGCTGAGGTTGATTTTCTGTCTTAGTCAATATCCTTAATGTTTTAATGAGATCTTCCCTGTCATGTGCTTTCAGTCTATCCAGTTTACTCAAGATGATTTAAATGGTAGGATACTTTTGGCTAACCTAATCTGCACTGAATTTAGCCTAGTGAAACCCTTCTGTAGAAAGGGTATTCATGCTTCAACACAGTTATTTTATGTTACATCTATATCAATTCTTCCATTATATTAATATATCGAGTTTTGTCTTATTCTAGAATGGGATCCTTCAAGGGGTTGGACTTTTAAGTGTGCTGACCTTCCTTTTATTACCAATCTGAGCATTATTGGTTCCGGATGGACAAAAGCTGTATATAGGTAAGTAATAATGGAGTCAGTTGGCAAGCTTGGAGATAGTTTGTGTTTTGTAGAAATAAATTTCTTCTTGTGTAAGACTTGTTCATCAATATGAATGCCTTAATGATGAATGGTAAATATGAAAATATTCTTTTTTTTTTTATAGAAGTGTTACAAAATATTAGAATATAACACTAAGCAATGTAGGCAAAAATAGGAAAAATATATATTTGGCTTCCTTTTTTTTCTAAAATACATTATAAAATACATTTAAATATATTTAAAATACATTACTTGGGAGGGGCTGTCCTAACATATACATCTTGAGGCAAATCATAAACCAAGTCCCCATAACAAGTGAGGTATGGAAATACACACACGTGAAGCAAACGCTGAACTTGGAAACTAACACACAAATTGAATGGTCCTCACAGGACAAAGTCCAAAGGACAGCCCACACTTACTTAGGAAAGAATGGGACTTGCTAAAGCTGGCAACTCAAGGAGATGCACACTCATTGAAGTCAGTGACAGAACTGAGGGTCTGATGATGTGGGAGCCAGGAAGACTCAATGGTGCTGCCTCCTCTTGGTGGCTAGCCATAACTAGGGGAATTCAATCTAACAACCAAGTGAATTGCTTGCAGTCATTTGCTGCTTTAGTTCCTTTCTCTCAGTGAACCTTGCTGTTGTCTATATGGCTTTGCTGACTTCCTGGATATTTCCATTGGTTAAGGTGATTGTAACAATTCCCTGCTCCCTCTGCCTCGGTGAAGGGGCCAGGTTCTGGCACTGGTCCCTGGTAGGCCATTCAGGATTACAGTATTAAGGCTGATGTGAATCATATGAATGGAGTGACCTCAGTGAATTAGCCTCAGGAAATCACCAAGGCCCAACTAGAAAGGCGCTTTATTACATTCAACACTTGTTTTTTGACATTCTGTTCTCCCCCCCCCCAAGTTTTGTTTTTGCTTTGTTCCTTTCCTTAGTGTCTGTCCCTCCTCTTTTACCCACTCATTTTTCAATTACATAATGAAATCACAATAGCATGATATATGTATGAGAAAATCATCGCAGCAAGAACACGTCTAGGAATACCCAGGATGCTGGTTTGATCTCTGTCCTGCTCCAATGATTTTCCTATAGATATATCATATTACTGTAATTTCATTGTGTATTTGAAGGGAGTGTTAAGACGAGAATTCCATTACCTACACCAGAGTATACGCAGATTATTGGTAAAACTTGTATTGGCTACCAGCTCAGTGCCTCCAGACTCCTAGTGGGTCTGGGCTGATCCCAGGTTATATAATCTTTAGCATATCATGGGTTAAGGCGTGCATCTGGGGATACCCAGGATGCTGGTTCAATCCCAGACCTTCTCCAATGATTTTAACATGTTCTTATAGATTTTAACATGTTCATGTTTGGAGAGAATATCATTATTATATTTTTTTCCAGAGGCCAGTATGGTAAAACTTGGTTGGCAGTTAAGACCGTGCATACCTCTGGCCATGACATGACGGAGTGCCTGGAATCAGTGAGCGTCTGCTATCAGCACTGTGCAGCCAAGATCATAAAGGAAACTCGGCTGTTACAAGAGCTCTCTCATGCAAATGTTATCAAAGTAATGCTCATCGTGGTCAGTTGATATTTTTGTCTCTAATACAATAAAAGTTTAGGAAAACCTCCTCTCTGAGCAGAATTATTTGATTGCTACCTAAGTTAAGACCTGTGCCTATTGGCCATCAGGTAAATTCTAGTAAATAGTGCTAGGGAGGTACTGAGTAATATAGTACTGTGGTCAGGTTGTCTTGCTTCTCAACAAAGCAGCATGAGTTTATGGAATCAAGAAAATCTGATTGTTAAAACACACTAAAATGTTTAATGCACTTTTCTATCTATATTATGGGCTGGATTGGATATTCTCCAGTGTCTCTCTAGCACGAGTATTACCCAGCAGTTAGTTTGAAAAGCTCTTTGTAGTATCGGTGTGGAATGTCAACCTGCACTGGCTGCACCATATCCTAACCAGAAGTTAGTAGGGTCTTGCCTAAAGGAGATATTGAGTGTACTGCTCAGAAAATAATTTACATATTCTCAAAGCTTAATTTTTAAGTACAGTACTGTACAGTACTTGTTTTAAGATTCCACTACACCTTTTAAACTTCCTAATACCTGCAAATTTTCAATATACTGAGTGCTTCAATCATTTTGTTAGCTTAAAGATTTGCCAAAAAATCCTATGCATATTACTGTATTTGTGGCTTTAAAAGAATGTACATATTTTAATACTTTCTTCATAATAATTAAATTGATGATCTCTACTACTAATTTAATTGTACTGTATGTACTCACCAGAGTTGGTTCAAAAACATTGTGTAAATTATGAGAAGGCTTTAGTATAATGAGATGCTACATTTGGAGAGGGGGGGTTGAAATTAAGATTAATATCTCGCAGACATTTATTAGTAAATAAAGTAGAACAAATCCACAGGAGCGGTGATGAAGGTTCGAACCTATGACGTGCTTTAGTCCACTGTACCATGACTTGAACCATGTCGTGATGGGACTAGATTGTGTCTGGGAACATTTAGCTCACAGGTTCGAACCCTCGTCAAGGCTCCTGTGGATTTGTTCTTTGATATATCATATTAATGTGATTTCTCTGTGCATTAAATACAATATTATCATATTTAATAAATTGTTTTTACATTTGAACAGATTTCAAGCTGTAATTATAACAAAGTGCTGTACAATCCATATCAGGTATATGGAGGATGTATTCCAGATGTGGAATACTCTCCTGGTCCCCCCGTGGCTGGCATTGTGGCCATGGTTGCAGAATTAGGACGCCCAGTTAATGTTATTGAAATCCTCCAGATGAATTACGAAGAAAGACTGAAGGTAAGTCTAGCAACACCAGTGAAAGGTTGTTTTGATTGAATAATACTATTTTCAACTCTAATTATAGCAGGAAATACTGTATTTGAATTAGATTCACTGTACTGAAAGGCTCCAATGCCAGGCTTGAGGTTGAAGGTAGTTATCAGGGGAAAGTGCCAAGTCAAGCGCCTGACGGCTGGGTGGACAGTGCTTCGGATTCGTAGTCCTGAGGTTCTGGGTTTGATCCCCGGTGGAGGTGGAGACAAATGGGCAAAATGTTTCTTCACCCTGATACCCCCTGTTACCTAGCACTAAATAGGTACCTGGGAGTTAGACAGCTGCTACGGGCTACTTCCTAGGGGGGTGGGGGGGGGAGGAACAAAAAGGAGGCCTGGTCGAGGACCGGGCCGCGGGGACACTAAACCCCAAAATCATCTCAAGATAACCTCAAGAAGCCATCATGACTGTATAGCATTTGGAAGGGATCAGGATAAGGATTTGGGATGGAATGGGAGGAAGGACCCAATGTCAATGAATTTATAGAACAATATATACAAATGTGGATAAATTTTGTTACTCTTGTTTACCATACTGTTAACTTTTCCAACTCTTAGATGTAGACTGACATTTTTGCTACATCTGCTGTAGTGTTAGCCAGAGACATCATTACTAAGCGTATGGCAAACAGTTTTAAGCGTAGGAAACCATTCTGCATGAACAGGTTGAATTTGAAAAACTAATTATGTCATTCATTTGATCCTGCATCCATTTGTGAGACTGTTAGCTTTTCATTAACAATTAAAAGTACAATAGCATGAGTTGCCCTTTTATTTACATGCAGTAATGGAAGTAAACTTGTGTGTACCATTACCTCAAGATTTAAGGAAATGTCTTTAGGGGTTAAATCATACATAAAATGATATTCATCTAATCAAAGTGTAAACAATTGTGGTGTTTTATTTTAGACTTACCCATTGTATTCAGGGAGGAAGGGTTGTGGAATGACAAAATGGTGTCAGAAGTCTGGGGGTGCCAGTGGTGGGAGATTGTATTAGAGAAGTCTGGTGGTAGGGGATGGTGCCTATACTTTCTGATGTGTTTCTCCAAGTTTTGTTCAGTCTCTGATCCCAAGCGTCCCTTTATCTTGTAAAATAAACCAGATTTTGGTCCAGGCTTTCAGTAAGAGATGGATAGGTTTCGAACACCCGGTATGTTGAACTAAGGCCTGGTATGTTGAGCTAAGGCCTGGTGTATTGAGCTAAGGTCTGGTATATTGAGCTAAGGTCTGGTATATTGAGCTAAGGCCTGGTATATTGGGCTAAGGCCTGGCAGTATCAGAGCTCGGGAAGGTCCTAGGCACTCACCAGAGAAGGTTATTTCATTACATTCGACACTCAATTTTGAGTTAGGCCTGATTGACATATTGGCATTGAATTTCCAGTTAGCAAGTGATGTTGGAAGAATCTTGCACCACCTGGCACAGTCTCCTCTTGGAAGTCTACTAATGAATGATTTCCGACGAGAGCAGTTTGTTATCTCAGATGGATCACTCAAGTTATCCGACATAGATGATATAGTAGTTGGGGATCCCAAATGTACCAGCTATAAAGACTGTGCTATTAAAGATGGGATTAAAGAGAGCATCCTTGTCAACTGTAAGTACTGTACTGTATGATGAAATGCTTTATCTTTAGCTTTTATATTGTAAATCATTGACTTAACTAGACAACATCCATATACAGTATCTGACCTGTGCCACATTCTTGCTTCATTAAGCAAGGTCCTGTGTTTGTGTGGGCAGGACTATGCATAGCCAGGGCAGGTTGACATTTCACACTGATACAGTGGGTATTTTTTTAAATAGTCTTCGTCAGGTCATATGGGTCAAAGGAAATACTGTGTTGGAGAGGTCTCAAAACCCTTTCAAGTGTTTCTTGGTATCAGACTTCCAAGGCTCACTGATAACTATTTCCTTATGTTCTTTGAGCCGACAGACACCAATATTATGTATTTAAGTGGCTTCTGGTTGGCAGCGCCTGATTTGTCCTGATTTGGGGGTTTGTCACCATTTCTGCCTCGTTGCTGTGTCCAGTATTACCTGCATGCTGTCCAAAATACACTATTATTTCTCCAAAACCGATGTTTTTAAACCCTCAAACTGCGACGACTATCGTCAAAACTGACACTTTGCTAGTAATCAGTTATAAAATGTTAGAATTTTTTTGTGGGTCTGGTTTACCTCCATCCAAATAGAGCTATTAAATCCATATTAAAATCTTTGGTATACATATGAAGCAATAATAACAAAAATCATCAAATGAGGAAAATTGCAGTGACCCAGAACTATGACTACATGTTGAGGGTTAAAATGTTCATATAAATATTTCTCTTATAGGATTACAAAGCATAAAAATTACAAATTACAAAATTAGAAATAGTTACTGATACTATTTTTGAAAATAAAATTATAAATTATTTAATAAAGTGAAAATTGTGTTTGTTAGCTAATGTTTGTAAACATGGGCATAATCACATGTAAACAGGTAATTGTGCTTGGGTAATAACATATATTTTTACTTTCTAGTCCTTTTGATAAACAAACTCATGGAAAAAGCATATAAAATGTTAAAATAGTATATATTGACGGAAATTTATTTCCATCTCCTGACGATCATTGTTTATCATAAACATGCCATAAGAATGCAACATGTCACCAAAGAAAATCAGAACATTCATGATTGTTCACAGTAGTTCTTGGCTAGTAAAGTTCAAAGGATTATTATCGATAAATGCAGTTAAGGGTTAATAGATTACAAGAATGGTCCACAAAGTATTCTGATCGATGCTAAGCTTATCTCAGTTCTATAATTACCATACATGTCTTATTTTTACTACATGCATTTCTTTCATGATATGTTTGGACAAAATCACATGTGTGCATGCCCTACTCATTCTAAACTCTTGTGTGTTACTGACTTACCCAGTAATCTGATAACCCATTAAGTCCTATATATTACCACTCAGTGTCGTGTGTGACCGGGCTGTGTAAAGGCTTCAACAGTCGCCTTAATGCTGTTCATGCCAGCCAGCACTTTATGCGTCTGCTGATTCCATATGGAGGTCCAGCAGCCCTAGAAAGTACCTGCCTACGCATAGTGAATCAGCAATCAATCGGGTTGTTGGATTCTGAAGCGGTGCATCAAGAAATCCAGGCTTTAGTGAATAATTATTCATCTGGTGCCTATTTATCAGCTGCTGAGAAGGAAACGATCCACAGTAAGTAACTTTTTTGATAAAGAGTGAAATATTGTTACTTTTGCATATTGGAGAACATGTTCAAATATGATGAAGTCTCAAGCTTTTCCTGTATGTTATATGTCCAAGTTCTCAGTCACCATTCTTTAGTTTGGCTAGCTTTCTTATTTATCTTAACCTTATTCAGAGCAGTGACTTGTTTTGATTGTGACTCGATGGAACTTCAATTTTGGGTTCACCTCCTCATGTTCACCTTGCCTATCTGAGAGAACCAGATTTTGATCCAGGTTACTAATAGGCTGTGTAAGTCTCAAGGCTTCGTATATTTAGGAAGCTCTGTGGTTCTCAGCATCTAAGCTCCAGTGAGTTACTTAGAGGGCTACCATAGAAATAGAACATTGAGTTTAATGAAACACGCTCCTCTCAGAGTAGCACCTTGGTAGCTTCCCTTAGCTTATGCTACCAGGATGATTATGAATATTCCAGCCTACAGGTGACAGTCTTGGCCCACTGAAAACAAGGCTCTTTTCAACCCATCTTGCTCTCTCATTAGGGCATGGAGCTTTGGGGTATCAAAGATCAACCCACTACTGAGATGAACTGCCCACAAAAATATCAAAAGAGGCAGCAAAGCACACTATTTTTGTGAGTGATGATTGATAACACAGAATTGCCAAGCAAAACTAAAGAAGCAAGTTCCCCACAAACCCAATGACTGCCTACCGCCACTAGATTGTCCGATCAACTAAGGACTCGGGAGAAACCATCTCACTTCAGTGAGCCCATCATTTTGTACTGGAAGACTGGGAACAAAGAATGGGAATGGAGTGCTACCAAGTTGCTGCCCAGAAAGGGCATTCCATTACTCTTTACACTCTATTTCACACTAGCCTCCATAGCTTCCCCGAAGCTATGCAAGGGACACATGGTGCCTTGAAGAGGGATTAACTCAACATTATAAATATAAATATACAGTATAAGTAGATACCAGTAACAGCAGTAGCCATGTCCTAGAAGCAGAGGACATATGCAAATGTGTATGTTGGTGAGGCATCTGCCAGGCCTGAGAGATTGCCTGTAGCTCCAGATTATTACTGTGGCTTTGTACATGGATAAAAAAAATGCTGTCTAGACAGTATCTATACACAAGCATGATTTTGTTAAATTAATGTTGCTTTCAGTGAATTGATAGGAAAGAGCGTGATTGTAGTGACAGAGCATGATACAGGGATAAACAAAAAAAGTAAAAGATGATGATTTCCTCTTGTACCTCAAGAAATGCACTAAGAGACATGGAAAGCATGAAGCCTAGGAACACAACCTATTAGACAGAAAGGCAAGGCACCTCACTCCCTCTGCCTGAAATACAACTCAATTACTCCATAACTTACATTCTCAGTAAAGAAAAATGAAGAGCAATAGTTGACACTGTTTAAGTTTTCATTTGGAGGGCTTCATTGAAACTTGGTTCGTTTGTATAATAGTGAGTTGGTCTCTCGGTGGCAGCACAAATTACATTCTCCATGGCAGACAGAAGCCAAGGAACAGTCTCAAGAAAAAGTAATTAATTTCACAAATGCCTTTTTTTTCAGGTTACACTGTCTTGCATGGGTCCACTGTACATGACGCAGACTTCTCGTGTTCTAGAACACTTAGCAAAGGTTGTGTCCAGTCAGTGTCTTCACCCGCTGAAGGAGCCTGGTTATGCTCACAGTTTCCCGAGTGTGTAGCTTATGTTCTCATTGATGAGTGGACCTGGACAGGTAAGTCAGTTTCTTTGATGTTTGTACTCTTGTGTCATAAGTGCCACATACAGCATTAAAAGTATTTGAATTCTGACAGACTATTTGGCTGATCATTATCTTGCATATGACAATATTGCTAGTGATATTTTCTGATCTATTGTCTTCAGCTGCTCCTTAAGGTAAGGACATGCTGCATCAGAGACATGACTCATGAGTAGTAAGGCAGGACAACATTGAGGCACTGGGATAGGTATATTTGGGTAAATCTACATTTTTGTTTTGGGTCATATTTTCTATAAACCAAATATATTTCCAACTTGAATTACATCTGACCATGTGTTATTTTCATTAACGGTGATACTGTATGAAAATATTTTATTTATCTACTGTATATACATAATTATACGAGGATTTAGGATAGTTTTCAGAAAATGTATGTTTTTGTTTACTATAAAGTTAATATATTTCCAACTTGAATTATGCTCAATCATATTCTCTTTTCATTACCAATATTATTGTAGGAAAATATTTTATTGACTATATCTGTATTATATATGTAATCATATAAGTACAGTACAGTACTGTGGATGCTACCTTGTGTTGGTTCTGAGAATCAGTGTTCCCATGGCTCAGTCTCTCACCTGGCCTCTTGGTTGGTGGTCTGGTTGGCCAGATTCATGAAGCAGTTATGCAACTACAGTACTTACGAACGTGTACACCTTTCCTCAATCTTTGATGGCTTTGGTTACATTTATTAAACAGTTTACAAGCATGAAAATTTCTCAATTAACTGTTGTTATTGTTATAAACAGCCTCCTGGTGCTTTGGAGCTCATTACCTGTTTAATAATTGTAAACAAAGCCGCCAAAGATTGAGAAAAGATGTACAGGTTTGTAACTGATTCGTGAATCTGGTCCCTAGTTAGCTAGATTGTTGGATGTGGTTGCTCGCAGCCAGACTTATATAAATCACAGCCCAGCCAGACTTATATAAATCACAGCCGGAAGACCTTGGTGGGCTGTATGTTTTTTTTTGTTTTGTTTCTCTTGGCATTTTCTGGAAAATTATATAGCACTTCTGGAGTCTCTCCAGCTAAGTTTCAGTGCTGATCTCTCCAATGCTTTTGTTACATTCACAGGTCTTCCATGTTTACTCTGCTAAGTTTGTGTGCTCTTGCTATAGTTCCTGCTGTATGAGAGATTTTGCTCTGTCTAGTGTTCTTTGTTTTGTCAACATTTGACTGACTTCTTGAAACACATTATCTGATTGTTTGTCAACCCTTATATCTTTGTTCCATATAACAAGGCTTAAGTCCCATGGCTGCTTCATCAAATGGTTATACTTAGCCAGTCCATTTTTCCTTCTGGGCTCCTTATTTACATAAGTTTGCCAGCTATAAGACATTAGTTTTTATGATGTCTTGCTCATTAATCTGAGCAAGTCTTGTTCCTTTGATTTGATTCAATATAGTGATTGCCAAGATGTATTTACATTATGATTCTAGTCATCATTTATGTGATAACGTTCTTGGGTCATTCCAGTGGTGGTGGTGCTCATATTTCTTGGCTCCTCTCACTGCTAGGCAAGGGTTTTATCACAATGTTTCCTTTAGCAGTGTTCTGCATCACAGGTGAGTACCAACCTATTTGTAGTTACTTCTTTATTTCCTTTCTGGCTGTGTGGTGTCTTTTTGAAGCTTATCATAAGGAACATCTGAATGCAATAGCTCAGAAATAAAGCCTGAATAAATGCAAAGCACTATTTTAAGAGCATAGCTATTCAGTTTCTCCAAGTTCAACTTATTGTCTCATAAATGAAATTTATACACGAGAGAGAATGAGTTAGAAAAAATATGAGGTGATCAGCATTTGGTAACCCTGGGGTAAGCATCAGTGTCATCTGATATAGGTGACTAATTTTGCAACCCGTCCTCACACTAGACTGGTTAAAGCAGCAGCTGTCCTCCCCATACAGATTCATCCATTTTAACATGCTGTGTATTAAAAATTGATTGTTCTTATATATAAATTAATATCATTATACATTAAAATTCTATGTATAGTTAGGCATAGGTTAGGTTAGGTGTTTACGTTCTGTTGGCGATTATTTGTATTTGAAGTACATAGATGAAGTATTTGTAGAATTGTAGTTTGAACAGATGTCGTTATCAAAGCACTTGTTCCGGAAGTGTTCGGACGTCATCAGTTGAGAGTCGTGTGTAAACTGTTTCTCTTTCATAAACGGGGGGTTTGGCGGCTGGATTAACGAGTATTTGGCCTTTGTTTATGAGGATGGGCTAAATTTTGGCAAGGCAGGCAAATATACTGTTGTGAAGCCTGGCTTGGCTGTCATTTCTGATGACAAGTGAGGATTCAGTCAGTCTAAGGTGGATCTGTGCCAGTGTCTGATTGTCATTTAGCTTGACTGTTTCTGACACTGTTGAGTCTTACCTTACGGAGACTGAATGGCTATCATCAGAAAAATACTTTTCATTTTGAGTAAGTCTTATTTTGTTCCTCAGGCCGTCAAGTTGCTGTATTTAAAACCAGAGCAAGAGAGGTAAAGGGAAATGAACGCCACACGTTATATATACGTCGTGGGCAAGGATGAACACCTCCAGTTATCTACTATCCTGATGATATTTGCAGAATGTAAATCTCAGTTGCTACTATTACTATAGTGTAAGTTTTGCACTTGGAAAGCTTCACTTTGACGTCTCATGATGAAATGGGAGTGCAGTATGAATATCTAATATGGTAATGTGGCCCAACATCACTCATATTTTACTGTTCAAATTTTCTAGGTTTGCGTGACGGTAAACAAACATGTGGAGCGTCATCTTTCAATTATTTTATGTGTTGCAAACCCTTAAATTTTGTTTTGTATAAACATATAACACAAAAATGTGATTTCAGTATTAGGGATTCAGCATATGCTGCCATCACATCAATTGAAAAGATATGTTTAATATAATAAGGAGTTACCAATCCTGTATATACAACTTCTTTTAATTAGCAAGAACTGTTTTCAATCTACATTTTTTCACCCACTCACTCTAGCTTTGTTGATACATTTGCTCAGATTTAACAACTACATTTGTTTTACTGATATCAAAATTCTGAAGTTTTACAATGTCATCTTTTCTTCTGGATTATTATTAATGATACAGTATATTTCATGTCCAGTCAACAAAGTACTGTGTGTTGATTTCTCTCTTCTCCTGTGTTTCAGTACTTCAAAGTATACAGAGTGAGATGCATGGTATCTGACAATATTGGTACCAGCATGGATGGTTAGCAGGACATTTCTGACATGGTGTATGCCTCCTTTACTACTTGCTATTAGAAATTAAAGCAAAGAATATTCATAGAGGACCGGCACAGAGCTGCTATATCACTAATAAGTTTGTCATATATCTTAGACAACTGGTGCGGCCTCACAATAGCTACGTTTATGCATGTTCAATTGCAATCAGTAACACTATATCTGATTGAGCCAAGAGCTGTCAGTTAACTGATAATTCAAGATACCATATGCCAGTCTACTTGTAAACAAAATATGTATAAATATAGATACTTATTCTCTAAGTTAGTTTTCATGTTCCCTCAAGATGTTGAACTAGTTGTTGGAGGACTTTCATTGATGAGTTGGGTGTGATATGAGATGTTAAAGTGCCGGGTTTTCTTTATGAATGTGAGGCAGAATGTTCATTTACTGAACCTGAAGCAAGTGCTTCAATGTGAGGTCTCTTAGCATCCTTCTCCCAGCAGTATTTTTTTAAGTTTGGTTTGTTTAATGTTCATGAAGTCAATAAAGATGTTATACATGCTCACAATTTCACTCATATCAAACTCGGTTCCCTTCTACATAAGTTGAAATAATTTCTCATAGAGCACATAATTTAATCTGAGCTTGAAGCTGTTGAACTTTAAAGACGTCTGGATTAATATCCTCCAACTTGTTCAATATTTTAAAGGTCTCGATGAGATCAGCCCTGGCATGTCTGGTTTGCAGCATTGTGGAAAATTTCCACCCATATTATTGAATAACATGTCTCCATGTACTTACATGGTCTATGTAAGCACATGGACCAGGCATGGCTATTTGTAGAACAAGCCAAGCTCTCCCTAGACAGTCAGCATATTTTGACCATTTTGAGAACACCATCCCAGGGAGGCATCTGTAATGGTTCCACACCAGGATATGTAATATAATCTAATAGCTATAAGCATATCATGTTAATACTCCAAAATAAATACATATACTCAATAAATAATTGTTTAAACAGATACGTTTGGTTAATGATTGAATAAATCGACCTTTAAAACAGACAGGGTAACTATACCCTGCATGACTGGGTTTGGATCTAGTTGTCTCCACGCATGACTGGGTTAGGATCTAGTCGTCTCCATGCATGACTGGGTTAGAATCTAGCCATCTCCATGCTTTCTGCCCTTTAAGTGTCGGTAATTATTTTTCTGTCAGAGCTATAGTTTCTTGAAGCAGTATAATTTTAACAGTAGAGCCTGGTATACCTTGTGAATGTAACTGCAGTTACCTGCCAAATAAGTAACTAATGGTCGGAAGACTGACAAATGCTTTTTAATATATAAAAAATGCAAAACCTTGTGTGTGGCCGTAACAATGCACATCCTAACTCCCAAATCAACAACCTTGGAGCAGGTTGATGAAGAGATTAAAGAACCTGTCAGCATCCACCAATCTGAAAGTTGCATAGGTGAAAGCTGCATTAATGATAAAAAAGGCAGCCAGACCTTACGAATGGTCAAACAAACCTTTCACTTTAAGGAAAAGAAGGTATCTTGAGATGGTTGTCTCGAGATGATTTCAGGACTTAGCGTCCCTGCGGCTCGATCCTCGACCAGGCCTCCTTTTTAGTCACAGCTGTCAGGCCCCCAGGATAGTATACCCCCATGGTATAACTAAGATATAGTTATTCAGCTGTACAAATCTCTGATGCATCCCCCACTTAGATTATTGTATCTCAGCATAGAGACCTCATCTTCAGAAAGCCATATTTGCTTTCATACAGACATGTTCATTAAAAAAAATCAACAACGACAAAAATCATTCCAGGAACAGTTGAGAGGCCACAGGGTTATCTTGAGATGATTTCGGGGCTTTAGTGTCCCCGCGGCCCGGTCCTCGACCAGGCCTCCACCCCCAGGAAGCAGCCCGTGACAGCTGACTAATACCCAGGTACCTATTTTACTGCTAGGTAACAGGGGCATAGGGTGAAAGAAACTCTGCCCATTGTTTCTCGCCGGCGCCCGGGATCGAATCCGGGACCACAGGATCACAAGTCCAGTGTGCTGTCCGCTCGGCCGATCGGCTCCCTGGGTTAACAACACTGCAAACCGGACATGACTGGGCTGATCTCATCAAAAGCTTTTAAAATACACTGTACTGAACAATTTGGAGGATACTGATCTAGACCACATCTTTAAAAGGTCAATATAACACAAATAAGGAACAACAGTTTCAAACTCAACAAGCTATAATGTATGACAGAAAACATGTTTTTTTTTCACCCATAGGATTATAAACCAATGGAACTGCCTACCTGCTGAAGGAATTTGTCTAATTGAAGTGCTACCTCAGGCTTATTAATCATTGAATATTTGATTTCAATTGCTGTAACTTAATAATTTTTTTTCAAATTCAACAAGCTTTAATCCAATGAAATATGAGTTAAAACTACTATCTGACAAACAGAATATAACTTGATAATGAATAATTGATATTACTTAAATTTGTTTAAAGTAGTATGGGCTCTGCTGGGACAAGTGCTATAATAGATTTTAGTTAATAGGGAGAATAAAATCAAACATACTATTTATGATTACATTTTTATAAAATTATTTGTCATAAAATTCCATAAAGGCCATATACTAATAATAGTCAAGTGTGTTTATTTAGTTCTGCATACAGCATGTATGCTGTATTGTGTATGTACAGTATGTATTTGGCCCGAAACACTGTCCATATTAGTGGCTTTAGGCATAGAAATCCAACATTCTGTTTGTAACTCATCTTGTATGTACACGTATGTACTTTTACCTGAATAAACATTTATTATTTATTTAAAACTTGTATATATTTTTGTATATATATATACAGAGCTACACAAATAAATGAATGTGTGTAATGTATATTTGCGAGCAAGAGAGAGAGAGGCTAGGTGTCCGTGTGTGTACAAGTTTGGACTTACATTGAAAATTCAAGTTTGTGTGTTTAAGTTATACATAATTAACAAGTATACTGGTAGTCACTCTTTTTTGTACATGTGCACTGAAAGCACCATTGTTAAAAATTATAACTACAGCTTTCACATCTTTGTTTCAGTTAATATTTTATAATTATATATAGTACTCCTTTACATTACAATACAAAAATTAGTTGAAATCTCATAAATCTTTAGAACACATTTAATTTAATTATTACATTAATACATTTGTATTTTCCTAAAACACACACAATAAATTATTCTGGTGAAAAGTGTGCCAGTGTAACCTGACACAGATCTCAAATGATATAGTTCGAAAGAAAATAAACAGCTAACATAGGTTTACCTCGATCATCCCTCGCCTCCTTGGTATCATATTTTAAAAATGGAAAAATCATTCTTCGTAGAGAAAATTATGGGACAAGCTCCTCAGATAGAGACTGAAGAAATGAATTTCCATTGATGATCTTTGTTGTTGCAATGACATACTCTGGTCCACCTGGTAAACATTAAAAATTCATTAAATTACTGTCTTATATATTCAACAAAAACTGCGATGGAAAAATGGATGGTTTAAAGCAGTTTGATTATTGTCTCTGATGGAGGCCCCATGTAAAGATCATTTATCCTAGAGAATTTACCAATAAACATTTTAAGTCAATGCCTACATTGATACAGTACTGGTATTTACTACTTCAAGCAACACGAATGGCTCACAGCTGAATTAGCTCATAACAATTCTGCTATGTCAAACTGCAAATATAATATAACTTGGAGCTAAGTTGTCCTGTTTAACTGGGCAAATCTCTCTATTAATATACAATAATATGCATAGACATATCAAAATGTAATGAAATGCCCTTTTCTGGCGGAGCTCTCATTAGATCCCCAAGCAAAGTGTTGGTGCCAAGTTCCCTGAACAAAGACTCGGGCAGTTGCACCATGCTTCCGAGACCCACTGGGAGCTAGGTTCAGAATCTGGTTCTCTCTACAAGGTGAGGTGGAGGAGGAGGGGGGGGGAGGGACATAAGGATTAGCAATAAACCAAACATCAATGGAAAAAATCTCACCAGCATGTATAAGTATAACAAAACAAACAACTGCTTGAAAAAAATTAGTTACCTGCAAGGGTAAACAATACCATGATGTATATGACTTGGGTATCTAGACAGTCTGCCTCATCACTCAAAAGTCACCCAAACCAAATCCCTCTACCCCATAGGAAAGAAAGGAACAGGGAGCACCTGAGGGTCCCACCTGAAAAGGGTTATTTCATTATATTCAATGCATGATTTTTGGGAGGACCCCTCAGTAGCTCCCTGAGCCATCTCACAATAGTGCCTCAGCAGAGGAGGCATGCATTTCTGGAAAAGAACAGAGCAGTAAACAGAAAAATATCATGTGTGTGTGTGTATGGAAGATTATGGCAGAAGAGAAGGTCCAAGGCAGAGCATCGACAGCATGCCAAATGTCGAAACACATCACGTGCACAGCAAAACCAAGGGCTACCCTTAACAAAGCCAAAGGCCAACATCCTGGTGGACCACCCAGAACAAGCCCTGAGCCAGAAAAGCAAAAGTGTGCTACCCACACCTCAGAGAACCAGATTCTGATCCTGCCTCCCAATAAGCAAGGGTGGGTCTCGGGTGTTGTGAAACTCCAAGACGTCGCTGGACTAGCACTTAACTCGGAAAACTACTAAGAGTCCCTCCGAGAAAAAGAAAAATTATAATGCTGCATCAATAAAGTTTTACCTTGATCAACCCTAGATGTTAAGAAGCGGAGCGCAGCAATCTCGGAGTAGGTGCAGCCCCCAATGAAAAACACTAAAGCTGTCCCACCTTCACTTCCACTTTGCACAGAGCCTCCTGAACCTCCTGAATGTGAAGAGAAGAATTTGGATTAATTCAGCTAAGAATTATGTTAACATGATTGTCTTTTGAAGAAAAATTACAGGAATGATATCATAGATTATAATAGACATGCATCAGAAATAACTTTAAGCAAAAATTTAAACCGAGTGTACAGTAATGTAACATCCCTTTCCAGGTGGCACGTCAGAGTCTTCCCCAAGCTTATGTCACCTACATGTTAGGAACTTTATGCATATGCCAGACTCCTGTGACTATTTCTACCCACCACAGACAAGGCCTGTATCAAACAGTCTAGTTCCCTCAATAGTGCAGTAGCACACCAGGATCAAAGATCATCCAATTACCGATGTGAACTGCCCACTAAATATCAAAAGAACAGCACAAAACTCCTTCTGAGAAATGCATGGCAATTATGGAACCACCAAACAAATTTTTGCAATGCACTAACAATGCACTGCACTGTTAGTGCATTGTCTTCTCTCATCCTCTCGTCTTCTACCAGTTTGTGTTTAACTACATAAGCATTCTTAACCACAAATTCCTTGTATACCTAACACATGATTTTAAGATCCATGTTAAAAATTTGCTAGTCAAGGATTACTATATTTTTTTTTTTTTTGTGCCTACCAGCCAACTCTTTCTCATTTAACTTCTCAACTTGTATATCTTTGTGGGGGGGGAGGGGATACCATCATCATCCATTTACCATTCAATATTTTCTTGCATAACATTATTATGTGACCAAATAATATTTCCAGATATTCCTCTTATAATTTGTGAATCACATACATATGCTAACATGCTTCTTTCTACAAGTACAGTACATATTATTCCAAGCAAAAGAAAATATTACTTCTCTGCCTGAGGGCACTAGGCAATTGTTGCGTCTCGGTGAGGGTTGTTCCCGGAAGAAGCTGAAGGACGCCAGTGATTGCCCGCCATCCTGGCCACTGCAGAAACTCCACCAGTCGTGCACTCAGTGGAGCGTACCTATAACAAAGCATCTTCTTAAGTCAATGTTAAATACAGTATATTAAGGAGTCATAGCAAGTCATATTACACAGAGAAATCACAAAAACATGATATATTAATGAACAAATTCACAAGTGAGTTGATGAGGATTGTGGTACAGTTGACTAGAGGGCGTCTGGAAACATCCAGCGCACGGGTTCAATTCCTTATCAAGGCCTCTTGTGAATTTGTTTAAGTCATATTAGCCTTGTGCAGATAGTTAATCACTGCTACTACTGCTAACCACCAACTTCTATTTGACTGCCTGGTTACTACTTCTTCCCACCAGGTGACCTCACTGGCTGTAAAACCATAAGGCACAGTCCACCTTCTTTTCATCTCAATGTACCCCAGTAAGTTCAAGTTCAAGTGTGTATATTGAGACAAGAAAAAATACATCTCAAAGGGATAGAGTAGTTTAGGCTATTTCTACCCCCCTCACCCCTGTAAGGGCTCAAGGTAAGCTGGAACAAACAGGAGTGACCAAATGATCTGCTCAGAGAGATTTACATTTACACTCAAAACATGAATTCTGAGCTTCAATCACTTGATTGCTCTAAGGCAAAAATCCCCACAGCTAAAAAATTTAATAAAATAAAATATATGTGGAACGTAGCCAAGCCACGAGAAAGATATAGAAGAAGCTACAAAGAAAGAGAACTGCAGCCCCAGAGCATCAGACATCGAAGGTCAGAGCCATTGCTGAAGAGTGGGATAGCAGGATAAGGCAGCCAGTGCCACACAAAGGCAAGTAGGTATGGTGCGGCATATGCGCAAATTCCCGGGCACAAATGTCAGCACAGGTCACAGCAGGAAAGAACACCTTTAGGGGTCATGAACTTCTGAAGGTCACAGTCCACATTTTACATCTCTGACTAACTAAGCTTCACAAGCCTTTGGAGCAGCTGAAGCATGTGTGCTTTAGAACATGGAACAATGACATGTAGGCTAAATGTGGTAAAATGCCTGAGACACCAGCAAAGAGCAGCCACAGGTGAGGATAGACAGATGGCCCCACAAATCATACCCAGCTTAGAATTGGGCTCCATTAAACGAATGAAATTTCATTCCTCGCCAAGAATGAGGGATCATGATAGAACCATACAAAGATGTCACTAGGACCAATGACAAAGGTTGGACAACAAAGAAAAGCATGAGGCTCCCTAACATGGCTGCCAGTAGCCAAAGTCTGTTTGTGTATCTATAGCCCAGATCAACCACACCATGTGACCAAACATATATGGTTCACCTTCATGCACAGTACTTCACATTGCTCAAAGAACCTATGTTATTTCAATGTTTATAGCTAATGTATTTACTGGCAGCTACGACCATGTTTTTGATACATCACCAATCAAATATATATGCTATTTACATGCTCAAAATTATGTGTTCTCATAAAAAAAACATGAAAATCACTTCCAATAAAGTATGATGAAACATACAAACATTGTTTTCCACAAAGTACCCACATGTATTTGGTGCATCTTATATGCCAGCAAATACAACAGTAATCAACAAAAATCAAAGCTAACTAACCCAGAGTGAACATAAGACATATCAGTGGGATCATGCTCACTGACATCGTCCACTGTAAGCTGCATAGTCTTGCGGATTGTAGCATACGTGCTGCGTCCTTGCTGAACGTACAGGAGACCAGCTTTTTCCAAGTTCTCTAGGGTGAGGAAATGTTCAAATCCATAAGTGTGTAGTATATCTCTCTTGTAGTGCTCCAAAACCTTGGGCTTGAACCCACTGTTGACAATACACTGGAGGCATATCAATCTCAACACCTGCAACAAAGAGATCAATATCTGTGTCAGCTTCATCATTTAACAAGGTACATCCATGGCAGTTTAAATTGTAATGCTGAAGAACTGCTATTACTAAACCAAGCTGTTATATTTATTGTGACTCATGTACAGTTTTTACACTACTGTACTTGAAAAGTATTTTTAGGATAAAAGTAGCAAATTAAAATAAGTCAATACAGCCAAATCCAATCTTCGTTTAAACTACTACTGTTACTTTAATGATTTTGAATAAAATACAACTAAGGGCAGACCAGGTGGCTTTAGTTGCCAATGGAAATGTTACTTTCAGTTTTCCGTAACTCTCTGGCTGTGGCACTTGACTACATTCACCAGATTTATTACAAACAATTTACTCTCTTGATATACTCGGCTACATCCCAGAGTTTGAGCTTGCGTCTCAAAATGAGTGAAGCCTGGATGTGAATGGTAACACAGTAAACATACCCACAAAATTGTATTACAGCTGACACACTAAATAGGTCAATGTAATAGACTACTGTACCATGTTAACCTATCTACATGTATCTATATGCTCTGATTCCTTGTGTTCTATCAAGGAGCTTCTTTTCCCCTAAGGGTTACCTCATGTAATCAGTCCCCCAAAGCCATTTGAAGTATGTAATATATCTACTCTAAATATTAATGATTCTTTGATCTCATATCACAGTTATAGATGTTGCCAGTTATTCACAGAGAGAAACAAAGTTAAGGTTTAGGAAGGTTGAATACTTCCATCGAAAGCACATCGTGTATGTACTGTACATATGTAAAAGCATGTAGGGTGAAGACTCCGGGGGATCTTGATCTTGAGATGATTTCGGGGCTTTTTAGTGTCCCCGCGGCCCGGTCCTTGACCAGGCCTCCACCCCCAGGAAGCAGCCCGTGACAGCTGACTAACACCCAGATACCTATTTTACTGCTAGGTAACAGGGGCATAGGGTGAAAGAAACTCTGCCCATTGTTTCTCGCCGGCGCCTGGGATCGAACCCAGGACCACAGGATCACAAGTCCAGTGTGCTGTCCGCTCGGCCGACCAGCTCCCTCGGGAGACTTTCGTATGCCCCCCATCCGACCGGGATGGGGGGCATACGATTTATATCGTATATACGTGGTTTGCTGTGTATAATACGGCAAACCACCAAATGGTTCTGCCGTGTGCAACAAATCTCTTAATAGGAAACATTGTTGCAGTCTTCATAACAAAAAGGACAACATTAAAACTTCACCTACTGTATTCAAGGATTTCTTTTGTGCAATGCAGTCTTCTATGAAAGGACTTATCTTATCAGTTTCAAGTCCTTTCAAAAATTCTTGCTCCATCTGCAATGCAGGTCGGAAAATGTCTAACGCTATTTGTTCCTGAATCAGTTCAGCAATTGTTGTATCTGTAAAAAAAAAAAAAAAAAAAAAAAAAAAAAAAAAAAAAAGGAATTTAATTTGAATACAAACCCTTTCAAGACATCAATATTCTTTATAGTTACTACAGCTTCATAAGCTCTAAGCTTCATTAGAACCCTAATGCTACACAAGTGTTCAACTGGTACAAAATCCCATCGGAGACTGGTAGTGCCAATCAGTAATTAAAGAAATAACTCAATGATACAGGTCTGCTTATAAGTCTCATAAAGCTGTCTTAGTGAGCCAAGTACTAACTAAGACCAGTTAACAACATTGGAAAACTATTAATCAGTAGATTGTAGTGCACAAGAATTATTAGCATATAGAGTACAGAACTTGACAACCGACTAACCAACGTACAGTGCCCCCTCGGAGAACAAGTGAGCAGGCCACCCACTGAAAACACATGCAATATACAGAGAATATGCAGTATCTTATAGCTAAGTAAACTAGTGTATTGTATAATTTTAATTTTATAATGTAATTAAACATATACATGCAATGAACAATTAAAAAAAAACTAAATAAATAAAATATTTTGGGTGAGTACCCCACCTTGGGGCCTCGTAGCCTGGTGGATAGCGCGCAGGATTCGTAATTCTGTGGCGCGGGTTCGATTCCCGCACGAGGCAGAAGCAAATGGGCAAAGTTTCTTTCACCCTGAATGCCCCTGTTACCTAGCAGTAAATAGGTACCTGGGAGTTAGTCAGCTGTCACGGGCTGCTTCCTGGGGGTGGAGGCCTGGTCGAGGACCGGGCCGCGGGGACACTAAAGCCCCGAAATCATCTCAAGATAACCTCAAGATAACCTCAAGATAACCACCCTCCAGTGGGGCAGAAGCCAGCTGATCAAGTAAACATTGGTCTCACGGCAAGAGCCAGAGGACTAATACTGTACTGTATTATCAATAAAATAAAATATACACTATACTGTATATCATTCTGCTAAGTAAATAAGACAACTTAAAAGCGGCAGGGATGTCAGTAAGCTATGATAAATGTGGCTTATGATCTTAAGATTTCCTCGGTCAGCTTATGTGAGGCCTACAACAACCAGGAAATTGACAGCAAAGTCCTCTTCCACTTTTCTACATTAAATGCTCAGTAAACTTAAGAGTACCATTGAGAATAATGATGAAACATTTGATGAGAATAATAATGAAACAATTGATGAGAATAATGAAACAACTGATGAGAATAATAATGAAACAATTGATGAGAATGATGAAACCAGCGGATCAGAGGAAGGAAACCTCCAGAAGGATGAATCCAAGATACCCAAAGGCATCTGGAAACGAACCCAGGGGTAGCCCGAGGAAAACTCATCATCTTACTGCATATATTTTCTTAACCTTTAAATGGTCAAGCTAATTAAAAGTCCTACATTGAGTGCACAGAAAAAGGTATTCAGAATACATAAGGACCAATCACACATGATTGGTCCTTGGGGGCAACGTCAACGTCCAATTTGAGTACAGGTGGTAACAGTAGCTAGTAATTGCACCCATTTAAATGCAGGAAAAAGTTGCCTGCATATACAGATAGAAGCATTCAAGTCCAGTTACAATAATACATGACAGAGAAACAAGACTTACGTGTAGCTACAGATTGCTTGTAAACCTCCATTTGAGGAATCTTTTGGACAAACTGCTTTAATTCTCCCACAGTTTTTGCAGCGTGGCGTTCCTCATACTGAGCCACTACAGACTTAGCATGCCGAGAGAGACGTGGTCCCACTGCTGAGAAGTTGCAGTCCCTGATCTCTGCATAAAGTACTTCTGAGGAGAACAGTTGTACTGTTTGGATTTCCAGGAATGATGAGTTATCAGGCGGATTACTCTCAGCGCTAGTCTGTGCAAATTTCTCACCAGGCAATTTCACAGTACCTACAAACATAGAAAAAACCTACTTAGTTCAAAAGTTGATCATGAACAATATTACACTCATTTTTATGCAAGACAATTTTATTGTCCAGTACAGTACTTGTTTTTTAGCTTTACCTTTCAATACAGAACATTATCATAATATAAAAAACTTACAAGAATGTAATAAATTATTCTTCAAGTCTAGTAAAACAACAATTTATAAAGCCAGCATTGAATGTAATGAAATGCCATTTTCTGGGTGAGTCCCAGAGACTCCCTGGAGTTTCCCAGGCTCCCGGAGGCTCCCAGGCTGAATGGATATGTATAACTTTCTGGAATCAGTCAAAGTGCGGGCTCACCCTTCCCCCTCCTGGGGAGGGGGGGGGTAGAGCAGACGGCGGCGGGGTGACGTGGTGACGTTATGCTAGTTTGATAATTTTGTTTGGCGAGTTCTGTCCACTAGTTCGGCTTTCGGTAGCAATATTTTAGTCAGAATAGGGGTTTGTTTTGAGGCACCTACCTTTCTGGGTGCCTGTCCCAGTCAATGGCAGACATAGAATGCTCCCAACCACAGGGGGTTTCTATAGGCCATTGCTCCTCGTGCCTCTCTGAGGGGGCCAGGTTCTGGCTCGTGGTCCCCAGTAGGCAAGAACTCCAAGCACTTTGATGCCAGAAAGTTATACATATCCATTCAGCCTGGATAGCTCCAGGGAGCCGACGGGGCTGCCCCCAGAAAATACTGTACTTCCTTTTTTACCATTTTGGTTATGAATGAGAAATGTCCAAAAATACACCAAAGGGAACTTACTATTAATGATCCCATAAAATTGGTCTATTAAGCCATCATATGTTAGCTGTGTTGCCAAAGGTGTGATCAGATCTACAGAACGATCAATGAGGATTAGTTGATCTATCTGAGGGGTCACCTGCAAGAAAAAACAAGACATTGAGTGTAGACGAAATGCTTCTTTCTAAGCTAGTCCCTCGGTCACTATGTCAGATAATATTCCACTTCCCATCGAACATCGCAATCTCCAGTCTAAGCCAGAACAATTTTTCATCACTTGATGCAGTGAAGAAGGTTTCTAAAAGCCCCTGCCAGACCATAATAATAGCAAAGGAGACACTTAAGAATTCTCAATACAACCTTGAATGACCATCTTAAGATACATTCAACAATCAAAAGTCTCCTCCGAACAACATTTAAAATCAAATAAGACTGACACAGAATTGCTCTGGTATTCCCAACAATTAATAAAATTTGTCTTCATGGATGCTGGCACTACCACTCACCAGGCAGCAGCAAGTGTGTGTAAACAGTCTGCCAGCAAATGCACCTCATTTGCACATATGCACCCCACTGACAAAGATCATTGTCAAACTCGGTGGTAAGGTCATGAGAGCAGAAGAGTAATGACATGATCCAAACTTATGTATATTATTTGTACGTTCCATATTTCACCTACACATTTCATGTATCTCATAAAATTGGATCGTGAACTAGTCTCTCTAGGCCAACATTATTAGAAGAGGTACACCCCTTCTCCTGGAAGGAGTACTCACACTCCTGGAATGTGGAATAGGAAAACATAGACCCCACACATCCTATAAATAATGTGAGAAATCTTTAAAGAATTCTGATAAAGAAAGAGATCTAAGGGGTGGTTCTTGATAAAAAAACTGTCACCTGACGACCACATTAAGAACATTATGCGAGGAGCCTATACTACACTTTAAGTACAAAATTGCTTTTAGATACATGGATGTAGAAATACTAAAGAAATTGTTCACGACTTTTGTTAGACCAAAGCTGGAATATGCAGCAGTTGTATGGTGCCCATAAATAAGAAGCACCTCAACAAACTGGAAAAAGTGCAACGACATGCCACTAAGTGGCTCCAGAACTGAAGGACAAGAGCTACAGGGAGAGGTTAGAGGCATTAAATATGCCAAAACTAGAAGGTAGAAGAAAAAGAGGCAATATGATCACTACGTACAAAATATTAACAGGAATTAATAAAATTGATAGGGAAGAATTCCTGAGACCCGAAACTTCAAGAACAAGAGGTCATAGATTTAAACTAATGAAACAAAGCTGCCGGAGAAATATAAGAAAATTCACTTTTGTAAACAGAGTGGTAGACGGTTGGAACAAGTTAGGTGAGAGGGTGGAGGAGGCCAAAACCGTCAGCAATTTTAAAGCGTTACATGATAAAGAGTGCTGGGAAGATGGGACACCATGAGCGTAGCTCTCCTTCTGTAACTACACTTAGATAATTACATTTAGGTAATTACACACAAGATCCGGATGAGTTAAAACACTAATGATAAATATATTATATATTCTCATATGTTTTAATTATGTTCCAACACCACCCAGTGTCCTAATTACCCTAATCACTTAATTACTAACCAGCTTCTCTACCAGGTAGTGACCTAGGTCACCTGAGGCTCCTGCCAGGCAACCCCTTCATTCACTCATCTCGTCTCACATGAGAAACTCGCACCACTGTCTGGCCCCATCCTACTGCTTCACAGTTACAATAAATGGTGCTGCCTATTGCTGGAACATTTGTTCCTCTAGGAGCCTTTATTACCTGCATTACTGTTATTTTATCTACCTATATTGTTCATGCAATATCTTACACTGAAAACAGCATTATGCATAGAATATTCTCAGGCTATAGGGGTAAGACTCCATAATAATGTTTGTGAAATATTTTATATATCCTTAACGTACCTGTGGTTCATTTCCACCCATCTCTCGCCTCATTTGTACCATCAAGTCATATATTTGTTTGGCTGCTGGACCTTTGCCATAAATGTTGGGAATAAGACCAAAGATACCTTGAATGGTCATAAGAGCTTGAGCTACTAAGAAGAGACTTGTGGGGTCACTATCCAACTGCAAGTCCTGAAAAAAAATAAGCACTGAATATAATGCAACACCCTTTTCTGGAAAGGCCAAAATGGCTCCCTAAGCTCATGCACTGGTACCCCCTAAAGCCAATATCATTTCACGAGGTCTACAACCACCTTATAAGAGGACTAGGAGCAGGGACCAGACATCTGCCCCATCGTAGAGGTGGAAGAGTTGCTGGTGTCATTCCAGCTTGTGCAGTAGTCAAAACTATTAGCCAGGTGTGCACTAGAGAGAATCATTACCATTTCATTTTTATTCTTTTCACAGTTCCTCACACCCTCTCATGGGGTTCAGTATTTTTATTCCGTATGTGCATTCTGAACTGAAAGTCGGAACAATGAACACAATCTAGTCTTCCAAGCTTCAGGAAGGTTTGTTTACCTTAGTTCTTGGCTAGTTGTCTCCCCTTCACCCAGTTCAGTCTGACTGCTGCATGCTTGGTTCTTCTCAAAGAGCCGAGTACCCCATTTGCCTTAATTTATTTCCAGCTGGATTTTAAAATTTAACAGAGTTTTGATGGGTTGTGCCACTGCTGGGTTTTTCATTTTTGAGATGTGTGAGGTGGAGTTTTCCCCTCTTTGTGTGGCTCCTCATGCCTTTTCTCATTTCAGGGTGCCAGATTTTGGTATTTCAGGGCTTATCTTGTTTTCTTAGCTGGATGGCCACAATGTCTTCTCTTCTCTGAATCTGCTATGGTATTTACACAATTCTTTGGGTGTTCTAGGAGTTTTATGGCCCCTGTTGGATACTCACATTGCCTGTGTTGCTCCTGTTGGAAAGCCAACAGAGTTGTTACTCTACAAGGGACTGGTTTTTGCTAGGGAAAGGCAGACTTGTCTGCCTATGGTGTGGAGGAAACAAGTTTTCCTGTCTAGAGGTCAGTCTTGGGGTTTTTAGTGTTGTATTTTTATTTCATGATTTTGACCCTTGCTGCCCTTGTTTTCTTCAGGCTATTAATCTTGTGCCTCAGGTTTGCAGCTCATTTAACCTTCCACCTCTAACTGGTCTTGATTTCTTTGCTTAGCTATTACCAGGGTGGGTCTGAGGCATCAGTCTCAGTGTTGCCCTTGTGGAGGAATGTGGCGGCTGATTAGTGCCTCTTTTGGGTTCCTCTTGTGTTGTGGCCAAACATTCTGGCTCAGTTCTTGGGGGGCTGTGGTGGCCATGATGAGTGGCTCTCCCTGTGTTACCCCTGGTCAAGGGGAAGGGAACTATCAGGAGAAAGCACCAAGCCATTACAACTATATAGCACTGGGAAGGGGTCAGGATAAGGATTTGGGATGGGATGGGGGGGGGGGTTACAATGGTGCCCTGTAATTTACAATAATTTTGGAAGTAGGCTCAGGTCATTTAAGGGTTGTTTCCAAATTGGGTTGTGACCACCTAATCAAAATTAGGTGGTCCTCGGTCTTGTGTTTTAGGTTCTGGTGCTTCCGTTTCCTTCAGCCAGGTCTGGGTTTCTATTCCTCAATGTCCTTCAATGAACAGTGGTTCCCAAAGCCTATGGTGGTTTAGTTTTTGTTCAACCCATGTTCCATGAGCTTCTGGAAGTCTGTCAAATAGGTAATCTTGGTAAGATATGTTGCTCTCCATTGCAGGGCTGTGGCTATGCATCTGCAAACCTGCCTTTTTTTCATCGAGACATTGTTTTTCCTTGGGGGTCCGACACCTTTCACGTTGTACCCAATGAGCTCAACAGGGAGGGTTTTTTGATTGTGCCACCAGTGTTCCCAGTGATTGGTTGCTCTTGGCCTTGAGTCTGCTTTGGTCCTAGCACTGTTATCATCTAGTGCTTAACCGTTGGGTTTTTGGATTCCGTTGTCTTTGGACCAGGATGCGTCTGGTTTTTTATGCCTCCCAAAAGACACCTCCATTATCAAGGTTACCTTCCAGCATTCTGTTATATGGTACCTCAGAGCACTATAATGACCCCTGTAGAGGTGGTATACTTCCTGTGGCACCAGTGCATATACAGGGTGTACATATATCATCTTGCCTAATTGCAACAGTAAGCAATACTAGGCAGTCAGGAATGTTACATCTTTGTTAACAGCATAATGACTACAGTATCTCAAATTTTGCAAAAACAGAAGATATTGGTCGAGTAATTACAAAAACCATATTGACCTACCCTGGCTTTGTGCCCTGGAGCGGACATTTCAGCCTCGACAACCCGAGCGCAGCTCCATAGTTTCCCCGAGACTGAGGCCTACTACTACTACTAATTACTGTACATATATTTACCTGAATTTACCTGACGGCCACTAAAACACTAGTGGCCTCAATGAGGACAGGAAACCAGCAGCTTGTCAAAGGTTCCCCCCCCCCCACTCCGCCTCATTTGCCCTGATAATTTATTTCCAGCTGGATTTTATTAATTAAGATTTAACAGAGTTTTGGCAGTTACGGCTTCGGCGGGTAGGCAGTTCCATGGGTTCATAACTCTTTGGGGGAAAATGCATCTGTTTTCAGTCCTACATTGTGGCTTGAAACTGTTGCTCCTTGTTTGTGTTACATCTGACCTTTTGAAGAAATTATCTGAACCAACATCCTCTAAATTGTTCAGTATTTTAAAAGTTTCAATGAGATCTGCCCTGTTATGCCTGGTTTGCAGTGTTGTTAGCCCTGTGGCCCTCAACCGTTCCTGGTATGGGAGTTGACTTAGTTCTTGAATAATTTTTGTTGCCTGGTGTTGTACTTTCTCCAGAGCAGCTATGCCCTTCTGAAGATGAGGTCTCCATGCTTTGATTCAGTAATCCAAATGGGGGCACACCAGAAATTAATATAATTGAATCGCTATCTTCTTTTCGTTAAAGTCACAGGTATGCTTGATTGTTTATACATATGAGGAAGTTAGAAAGTGCTAGTAACATATAATACAAGAATGTATAATAACAGATAGATTCGCTCCAGCAGGCATTTGATATATTTAATAGCAAAATTAGAAATAACGAAATTTAGCAAATATATGGCTATTAATGTGTTGTGGAGCAATACGCGTTAGAGAACTATACATTTTGTTTTAGAAATTTATTCAATATTAATTATAACCGTTCCACTGGTGTTTGTTAAAACCATGTTATATAGAGAAATAAAAGAAATAGTACTGTAACTATCACCAAAGATAGAGAAGTTTGTGAATTTAGAAAATTATATTTATTACTACCCAGTATAGTACTGAAATATCTTTGATTTTTGTATACAAACACATTATCATGAGCTCAACACTAGAATTAATATGGTAGAAATTAATTCAAACTTGATCCAATTACTCAATACCCATACTCATACCCAAAATTAGAAATAAAATGGCAAGCACAGCTCTATAAATCACAAATTATGCACTTTATATGAATACTTTACTATAACATGAATATAGCAATGAATGGCACTTTAAACAAATATTATAGATTACAATTTGAAAGTACCGTACATATAATTCTAAATTTTTTTTTTGTTAAAATAGTAAGCCTTTGATCTGTGCGAGTTTGCAATATGTGAATTCAGAGCAGCACAATTTAGTTGTAACACAAACCCTTAAATAGCATTACAGTGGGCGTGTTCATTCACAAAATTCACGAATCACAATGATTTGACGAGTTTTAACAACCTAATTTCTATACCCTGACTACATGACCCATCATTTAAAGTTAACTTTGCTCTATGCAAATTCACTTTGTACAGGTTTATTCTTAAAAGCATTCCTCATGCACATCAGGGCCAGACTATAAAACACTGTACTATACTGAAATAAGATAAAGGTCAAAAACATCCGATTCAATCATTTTATAGAAAAAACTAACCCGATAACAGAGAGGTAGTTCCATCGATACCAGATCAGACTCCAATCGAAAAAGTAAGAGCGGCAACTCCTTTACAGATGCAAAGGATCCCCGCACGCCATGTTCTTGTAGTCTGCGCTCACACAGGAGAGAGATCCGTGGCACTAACCATAGATGGTAGTCCTTCTTTGCATTTCCCTGAAGATCTTCCCTGGTATGATATAATAGAATATTTGTTATACACGTTATTTACTGTTCTCAAATGCAAATTCTCTTCATTTCCAAATAATATCTTATGGTTATTATTGGGAATCATACATTTAATGTTGGATTTTATTTTATATATACAGAATATGCATCTTAGCAGATATAGATGTACTCAGTACAGAGTACTGTACTGAGTTTATTGAAAAACAGTACCCTTTTTCTGGGGGAGCCCCTTTGGCTTCCTAGAGCTATCCAGGCTGATATGAATGTATTAGACCCTGGTATCAGTCAAGGCGAATGGAGTTCTAGGCCTACCAGGGCCCACGAGCCAGAACCTGGTCCCCCTCAGAGAGGCACGAGGAGCAATGGACTATAGAATCCCCCTGTGTGGTTGAACCATTCTATGTTTGCCATCGACCGGGTCAGGCACCCAGAAAGATAGGCACCCCAAAACAAACCCTATCTGGTTAAAAAATTGCTAGTGAAAGCCGAACTCCCGGTCGACATTTTTTTTATGTGTTTTGACATCCAGCCTCAGAACTGAAAGGTGGATAGCAGGCACACGGGTCTGGGGCTCCCCCTTCCCCCTCCCAGGGAGGGGGGAGCTACACAGACGGCGGCACGGTGACAGTTGTGATGTCATGCTCATTTGCTCATTTTTCGTTTGGGGAGTTCAGTCCCATAATCCGACTTTTGGTAGCAATATTTTAATCAGATAGGGTTTGTTTTGGGGCGCCTACCTTTCTGGGTGCCTGAACCGGTCGATGACAGACATAGAATGCTTCCAACCACATGGAGTTTCTATAGGCTATTGCTCCTCGTCTCTCTCTGAGGGGGGCCAAGTTTTGACTCGTGGTCCCTGGCAGGCCTAGCACTCCATTAACTTTGACTGATGCCAGGGGTATAATACATTCATATCAACCAGAATAGCTCCGCGGAGCCGTAAGGGCTCCCCCCAGAAACATGATGTATATGAACTACATTTAAATAGCAACATAAGGGTAGTACCCTTGTGGCAACAATTGTTTGCTATACTGTATTTACCACAAGACTAAAATTTCCATTCAACCAGTCACTTGTTTTGTTGCGACTCACTTTTCTGGTTAGTTTTTCTCTTGGTTTCTGATAGATTTCTAATGCCTCGGTTCCCATCACCTCACAGAGACAGCCTGATTCTGGTCCTGGCTCCCAAAAGAAGATAAAGAGAAAGAAGAAAGGAAGAAGAGGGGAGGAGAAGGAAAAAACAGGAGGATGATGATAAAAATAGTCTCCCTCTTTAAAGGATCAACACTTAATACCAGACCACAACATTCTGAATTTACTTGAGAGCCACCATATCTCTAATGGCCTCAATGAGGACAGGAAGCTGAAAGCTTGTCAAAGGTCCCCCCACCCATTAATTATCCTAATTGAATATACAACAGTAGAACAAAATACCAAAACACTTGGTAAAAAACAAAATGTCTTACATTCTCAGCTGCTGGTTGATTAGGTCCATTATCTGTGTGTGAGGTCGTGCAAGAAAGATGATGTGGGCAACGTTGTTTGGAGGAAGCTTACTAGATGTAATGTAAAACATCTTGCAAACATCATGTGTTCGTAGAAAGGCATAATCAGCAACATAACTGAAGGTTCCAGCAAGTTTTTCATCCCACACAATAGCCTGAAAATTAAAGACTTGAATATGTTGAAATCCTTATAAAATTACATGGCCATAAATCTATAACATTGACTCATCAATAATACAATGATTGAATACAGTGTTGTTAGCCCTGTGGCCCTCAACCATTCCTGGTATAAGAGTTGACTTAATTCTGGAATGATTTTTGTTACCTGGTGTTGTACTTTCTCCACTGCAGCTATGTCTTTCTGAAGATGAGGTCTCCATACTTGGATACAATAATCTAAGTGGAGGGTGCACCAGAGATTTACACAGTTGAATGACTACCTTCTTCTTCTTCTTCTTTGCAATAGGTGCAGCTTGTATGAAGGTTTTTCCTCCCGATGGCTGCACGAGTGGTGATGTCGAAAGATGCGGCACTCACAATGGTGTATCAATGTTCAGAATTTGGCAGAGATTTGAAAGTTATTGATGTCTTCAATTTGTGTGAGGATAATGAAAGAAATAAACATATGAGTGGAAATGGACTCAGGATGGCAAAGATGAGGAGTTGTGTTAATGGTGGTATCAAAGTAGTGTTGTTTTACAAAAAGAGTGAGGTTAGGCAAGAGCCTGAGTTTGTGAGTCAAAGTATGTTCGGGAGTTAAGTCACAATTCAGATAGGTTAGGATAGATTATGGTTGGGTAAGGTAGAGTACAGTACATTTAGTAATATGTGGTTAATGTGTATAAGGTTTGGTTAGGTTAGTTGAAGATGGGTTGGTATGTTGTCATATTACACATTTTTTACGTATGGGATGTGATTACATCGGCCGTTTTGGCATGGCAATAGTACACTATGTTGAATATCTGGGAGTGGTTGGAGGATGTATCGTGGGAGAATGTAGTTTATGTGGTTTTTCAGTCATGGTGGCAGGTCGTTGGGAGGTTTGTACAGCTGGAGGTTTCTTACTCTTGGTGCCGGTGGTTGGGGTTTGTGGCAAGTCAGCCTGGGGTGGCAAGTCAGCCTGGGAAGTGATTTTAGTAAGGTGTGCTAAGGAGTCATTTAGGAGTTTTTCCATCATCAGTTCAAACGATGTGTATCCAGCAAATGGTAGCTGTGTTAGGGCGGATGCCATTATCTGTAGATGTCAATGGGGGTATCGTTGGATCAGCCTCAGGGATGGGTTGGATTGTGTAAAGAATTTAGTTAGGAGTTGGTCCAGAATCTTTTCTGGTGCATTTTCAATGTGAGTGATAAGAGTCTCAACACGATCGGGACACAGTTGAACATTTTGTGGGAGAGGAATCGATTATTCCTAGGAGTTTGGTTAGTTTTTTACTGCCGCTCCCACTTACCTGCTTGAGACCTGCTTGATGGGGATTCTGGCAGGTCTACTCCCCAAGCCTGGCCTTAGGCCAGGCTTGACTTGTACAACTTTAATGAATGATGGATTCTGAAGGGTATTGACCCACACCACTTACTTACAAGGTCAGAAGTAACACAGATAAGGAGCAATGGCTTCAAGCTCAACAAACCACAAAGCAAGACAGAAAACTGGAGATGCTTCTTCACCTACAGATTATAATGGACCCTCTCGAGGCTGGATAAAATCCCCAAGACAGATGGGGAAACCTTCGCCAAGCCGCTGCCTTCCTGTCCTTGTCGAAGCCATTAATGAGAGGGTGATCCTCCAGCAAATTCATTTGCCTTCTCAAAGACCTCTTGAACACCCAATACGCCCACCCTTCATAACCACTTGTTACTAATATAACACGTGTGAACCAAGCCACAATAACAATCCCATGCTCTTACCTTAGAGCCAGGAATACTATCCAGCAGTTTGACCAATTCTATCCGCGTGGTTTCTTTAATTAGAGCAAAATCCACCTTCCCGCCTGTCATTTTCCAGCTTCCATACACACGAAATTCCACAGATCGCAGGAGGCGTGGCGGAGCCCACCAACATCACCCTCGGGATATATTACATTTACTGAATTAATTGTCTCTGTTTACAAGTTGCTCTACTTGCTTCAAGGTGAAAACCTTTACTAATTTTATTGAATTATTTGTATATTATTAACATTAAAATATATTTATTACTATTTTTATTTATTATGTACAGTATTATTATTCAGAGTTGTATTTATTCATTATGCTATTACTGTTCATTTTAATAATACTATTGACTAATGTTGTTAGTATTTTATTTTTATTGTGATTTTTTTGTTACCGTGATACTTTTGTCAGGTAAGTAATGAAAAACAAATAGAATACAGTACTCGAATTTCTCTATCGGTAGAATTCCTTACTTACAATTATCATCCAATATTTGTTTACGATTTGAAACTTGGCTTTGTTTATCCAGAATAATATAATAAAAGCATCCCTACTTGACCCGAACCTATGCAAGAGCAAGACTTAAGCGAGAGAGAATCGAGAGTCTCTAAACCGATTCCGAGAGAGAGGTGTTTCCCCCTACCGGAGTCTATTGTTTACAGCACCTGGGCAGACGACCCGGGGGGTGAGAGGCCTGCTGCTCGCCAGTCTTAGTCAGGAAATCTAACTTCCGGGGCTGTACTCTGCGCTCCTTCCTACACCTGTTGAGAGGTCGCCTTGTCCAAACTCCACCATTTCTGAGTGTGAGTAGAGGTGCTGCCTGTCTGTTCGTCGGGAAGTTCAGGTGTTTGTCTTATGTGGTCAGATGATGCACAATCTGGACAGCCTGATTGGCGAGATTGAGGTCTATACGAGGAAAACATATTTCTTTATCTGTTGGAATACAGAGACCTGAGAAATTACACGTAAATAGTTTCCAAGTGACTTTGAGGGTAATGGCACACGTTTTAACTATTTATACGTATCACTGAGTTATTCAGGAACTATCTAAATATTTCAGAAGTTTTTTAATTTTTGCTACTATGACTTCTTTTTTTGTTTTGTTTTTGAACAACATTCAGTGCAACATTAGGGAAAGGGCAAGTGGAGGTCCAGCAGAATATTGTTGTCAGGGATTATCTATGGTGTGATACCTTTACCATTACCCCCGTGCCCTTCCTCTGCTGAGCTGCTGCTGCTTTCTCCAATAAGTCCCCATTCCTGTTACTTGTTTTCAAGGAGTTTTCTGGTACCACGGTGAGAAGGCATTGTGGAACTAACGAGGGGACCTTAGTCAAGAATATTGCATCGAGTGAAATGAAACGCATCTTGTTGAACTGTTGTTTTGTCCCTCCTTACCCAAGCTTAGTCTTGGATACGCTTGGTTTACAAGGTAGTGTTTTCATCTAGCTGTGGTCATTGTTATGATTGGAGCTTTGGATATTTCAGGATGACCCCTTTTTAAATTTTCAAATGATCACCTACATTTGAAGAGTGTTTTTGAATGTTTTTTTTCTGGGTGAATTGAGATATTCTCTCCATTGAATTTCCTTACTGATAAGAATGGGGATAAGACAGTTGAAAAAGTATATTGTATGTCTTTTAGGGCATAAGGTTACTTTGGAGCCTGGCTCGAGGAGGTCTTTGTGCTTTGAGGGGTAATTGCAAGAGGCATAGAGGAAGTGCTGTTCAGAAAGGGGCATTTCATTTAACTTGATGCTTTATTTTTATATTAGTCATTAATTTTTATTGTAATTATTAAATGGCTTTATTTTTCAGTGCATCAGTATGACGGATATAAACAAAGATGGTGGACAGTGTGTCTGCTGAGACCAGAATAAAGGAGTTATTAGAAGAGTCTCGTGGCTTCTCGTATCCAGATGATACCAATGGCATTAAACGGCGTTATAAAGACACTGCCTTAATTTTGTTTAAGGTTAGTCATTTTCATTGTCACTGAAATAGCATGTGAACCAAGGTTTTGGAGTGTTGGAAGATAAAATTACTACAGTATTTTAGAAAGGTGTCATTGAAGATGACTGTGTTTTCTCTGGGTGACCCCTCAGTAACTTCGCTTGTGAAACGTTGCTGACGACGACAACGTTTCGTCTTTGTCTGATGTGCTTTGATGTGCTTGTCTCCTATGTATCCTGATGTGCCTTGTCTCCATTCCTACTCTGGGGTTTTCTTGCTGTACAGTTCATTTGTCATACCTGAGGCCTGCCGCTGTCATGCTCAGGTCCTGTTGTAAAGGTTCCTTCTGCCTAGGGTTAGTCCCATACTACTATCATGACAGTATCCGCTTGGGCTGGACGGTAGAGCAACAGTCTTGCTTCATGCAGGTCGGCATTCAATCCCTGACTGTCAAAGTGGTTGGGGCACCATTCCATTCCCCCATCCCATCCCAAATTCTTAACCTGACCCCTCCCAAGTCATAATGGCTTGGTGCTTTCTCCCGATTGTTCATTCCTTCTTTCCTATCTTTCTTTTTCTCTGCTCTTTATCATTATTTTATTGAGTTATCACAAAAGGGCAGGGCTACCTGTGATGGGTATCTGTGGTGAAGTTGCACAAGGAAGCTACTGAAGAGGCTGCCAAAAAAAAGTACATTGAGTGCAATGAAATGCCCCCCCCCCCCTTTCTGAGCCCTGCCTTATTATTATTAGACTACTCTGTTTGCATATGGTATAGCTATCTTTTTCTGTTGCAGTAGGTTGGGCTTGATATTTAGAGTTAGATAACCTACTCCCTTTATCCCAGTGTAGACCAGGCTGCTACCAGGTGGTGTAAGGAAGTCATTGGATAGGTTTGATAGTTGTCAAAGTTTTGATTTGGTTGTTCTGCACTGAATGCAAAATGTTGGAATGCAAAAATATTTCTTTGAGGAAGGATATTTGTTTTGTGACCTTTCTAATGCTTTTTCCAGGCAGTTTGCCTGTGTCCTGGGTTGATCTCTGATCCGTATATGTACTTTCCACCCAATATAAGGGCAAGGAGGATTTGCAAGGTTGGTAGTCTTTTTGGTGTTCTGTGTTGGCTAGTATTTCTGGTAATGGCCAGAGTGTAAGCACGGGGAAGCTACCAACGCATCGCTCGAAATGAGGCATTTCACAGCATGTTAATTTTTTTCTTTGATATTGTCAAGATGGTAGTATGTAATAGGGATTGTACTATAAGCCGACAAAGAGTCAATAACATGGCTGAAAATATGATGATCAAACCACACATCAAAGTGAAAAATGTCAGTTTCTTCATTTTTTTTATGTGGTTCGGTCATCTTAATAGTACTGTACTATAATATGTAATAATAGTATTCTTAAGAGTGGTTAATCGCCACTAAATTGTTATTTCCATTTACAGCAATCGCACGAGGAGGAAAACCCCAAGAATTATCTTTCATTTGGAACACGTAGGTCATCTGCTGTTAGTCAGTATGGTAACACTCCAATCATTGTTCGTCGATCCCGTAGTTCAAATGGTGAGCTTTCAACTGTAGTGGAACAGGTGCCCTCTATACGGGGAAGGTCTTCAGTTAGTGACTATACATTGGTAGAATCAAAGGGAAAGGATGATGATGATGATGATGATACAGACACTGAAGATGAGCTTGAAAGTAAAAAGCTTCAGAAAAGTGAAGAGACAGTAGAAGAAAATGAAAGCAAAGATTCCAAAAATGAAATTAGATCGAAAGATAATAGCCTTCAGATACATGCAAATGAAATTTTGATAAAAAATAAAGCTGAAAACCAAGCAGATTTAACACGAACACAAAAAAATGACGAGACCAATAATGGACTACCGACTCAAGCTTGCGAGAACAGAAAAAGTTTCAGCCATTATGACTTGCCAATACAGAGGAACAAGGATCATGATGAATTGGAGACTAAAAGTTGTGAAAAGGAAATTGAAGAGAAGAATGAAAGAAAAGTTGAAGAAATTGATCATAAAGCAAAATTAGAAAATGGGAAATTAGCAAACGAAAATGAGGACCTTAGGAAAGTTTCTGAAAAGGAAGAATTACCTAAAGTTGAACATGACAATATAAATGACACAAAATGCCATGAAAGTAAGAGCTGTCTTGTCTCGGAGGGCAATAAAGGTAGCCAGAGTACATTATACTATCAAGAGAGTGATTCAAAAACCAATACATCTCAAGATTTAATTGAAATTGCAAAGCCAGACTGCCCCGATATAGATCACGAAGCTGTACTGAGAGCTTATGTTCAACAGTCTGCTGCAATAAATAAGTCGCTACAGGAAGGGCTAAGTAAATCTTGTTATTCAGATAGTTATCAAGAAAAATTACCTTCTGATAATAAATATGTTGAATTAAAGATAGTTGAATCTGTGGATAAGCCTCTAAACAGTGGTTTAGATAAAGGTTGTAGTACAGTTACAAAAAATGCTCTTACTACCGATATATTGAAATTTGGTGAGGATGATGATGTAATATTTATTGATGCAAATTCACCTTTGCTTGCGAGAACAAAGGCCAGATGCGAATCGTCCATCGATTCAAGTCAGGAATTGCTGAAGACACAAGATAATGCAGAAAGTTGGTCAATAATAACTACACCCACTCCAAAACATAAAGATCAAAATCTTTGCAGATCTTCTCCTCCTTTAATTGAAAGATCTTCAAAGCCTGAGAGCCCTCAGTATCTAAAAGGAGATAGCGTAGAAGATGTAAGTAAATATCTTGAGACAGAAAATCACAGTGGGCTTCTTGATCTGCCAATGAGATGTCCCACACCTCCAAAGAGAAGCCCCAGAAGATCTCCTAGAGTGCCTAAAGAAAATGACAGGAATAGGCAGGGCTGTTCATCTTTAGTTCTTCCTTCAGATGATAAGACAGAAGAATCTTATCCAAAGGTAACTAAATCTGCATCACCCACTTCAAACTCTAAGGAAGCATCAAAATTTTTCTCTTTCTCTCTCAAAGGAGAGAAGAGCAAAAGTTCTTCATCTCTAAGTTCTAAAAAAGGCAAAGATAGAGACAGAGTATCTGCACCAAGAATTGAGGGCAAAGGCCTTCCAACCCAGGCCTCTGGTGTTATAAATTCTGTCACTGAAACTGATTCAAAAGTTGGTCAGCTTGAGACGTTTGGGAAAAGAGTTGGTGTTCGTAGTATGGTAATTGATGGTACAATTAAACGAAATTTTATTGTAATCCATCCATCTGATGACTCTGAAACAGTTGGACTTGCTCCATTGTCCTCTGCTTCCAATGGTAAAGAGAATTCTGTGTATACTTCAACAGCATTATTAAGCATGAAAACCCACTTATCTGAGCCGAAAAAAGATAATCTTGAATCGGTGAAGAGAATATCTTGTAAAGCAGACCTAAAGGAAGAGCTGTCAGGTATGTCTGTAAATGATGGCATTTCTTTGAATATCGGGCAAATGTCGAAAAGTTTAAGAATTAAGAAGAAAATTACTTGGACGTAAAATTGTGGGAAGCTCTCAGAGTTTATCAAGTGAATCGACAAGCTTTAGTTTTGCAGATTCACAAGCAATTTACAGGTCTTCACTTGTCTTGCCTGATGTAGATACCAGCTCTGTTGTTAAATCTTCACAACACTTAAATAATAGCTCGTCTAGAACGGTATCAAAACTTTGTGTAGTCATGTGAATGGTTTCAAACTTTTATTTCTATGGTACTGTTTATTAAGCAATACCAGTTCAGTGTACTTTTTAAGTAGCATATGAAATAGCAAAAAAATATGTATATATAATATATATTTAAGCATTAATGGTAATGGTTGCCTAGCGGATATTGCTATTTGAACTTATTAGTAAATATTTGGTATTATTGCAAAGTTACAAACGACAAAATGCATTTTTTTTGTTTTGTGGTAGTTAAAACATGATTGTCACAAGGTATTTCAATTGTGATCCTAGGTGTTGGGTCACATCCAGGCAAACCAGTGAAAAAAAAAGTAATTATGAAGATGAAACTTCCAAATTGATCTGATGGAGTTGTCGAGTATGGTCTATAAAAATATTATTTATAAATATTATGATTTTTTTGTTTTGTTAATAGAATTTTTTTTTCTTTATTCACAAAGCTGTAATTTTATTGTCTTGTTCTTTTGCCTGTGTGAATGAATTTTATTTTTTGTTTTAGATGGGGTATATGGTAATAAAATGTTTAATGAAAAATGAGTGCATGTTTGCAGGAAGTTTGAAAATGTTCTATGTTGATATTCTCATTTATTTGATTTGCAAGCTATGATTTTTTCACGAGTCGTCGTGAGGATATATTACATGCCACCTTCACGGTTCGTATATATTTAATATTAATAGGATGGGGGGGCAGAGATAGACCGGAAATATAATTAATAAGAAAAAATAGTTGCTCGTGAAATTAGCGTATTGAATGTTGTATTGTTTTCTCCCATAATGTATATTGTTGACGAGCTGCAGGAAAGTGTGTGTGTATATTTGGCATACTTTGCCTGTGTGTTTTAGGCATATTGGAATATGGAAGCGTGCTATTGAAAGGATGTCTATCACGATTATGGAGCAAAAATGGCAGAGTCGGTGACAATTTTTATCAGATACAAAGTGTAATGTGGTTGTGAAGTCAAGCTCAATTTTAGCAGTAGAGGTTGGAAACTGATAATTAATTGAAGTCGCTTTAAGATGAGGTAAATATGTCGGTACTGAAAGCATTTCAAGATGAATTTTAAAACAAAATTCAGTTGCTTTGCTTGTACAGCACTGTACTATATATAGGGGGGGATATTGAACATTTTAAATGTAAACCCTGAAGAATGCTGCACCTTGATACCACTTGACAATTGGAGTTTTTTTTTTCCGAATTACACACAATATTATATTTCCTTTTTAAACCAATTATGCTGCCTTTTCATATTAAAAAAGAGTTATCATCACCAGTGTAACAATGCTGACTGCACATAGTGTACTGTACAAATATAATTTGCTATCTAAGGTTGCCACTAATGAAGTTCTGACCATTCATGGGTCGCAAAAACATGTCTTTGCACAATCTTTTTTTTCTAGTCTTGTGTAGATTATATCTCATTTATCATCAATTTTGTATACGTATAAAGACGGTACCTATCATGCCAGTAAAATAATCCCCCATTTCCTTGTGGTAGTTGCAAGGTACCTATCATGCCCGTAAAATAATCCTCCCTTTCCTTGTGGTAGTTGCAAGGTACCTATCATGCCAGTAAAATAATCCTCCCTTTCCTTGTGGTAGTTGCAAGGTACCTATCATGCCCGTAAAATAATCCTCCCTTTCCTTGTGGTAGTTGCAAGGTACCTATCATGCCAGTAAAATAATCCTCCCTTTCCTTGTGGTAGTTGCAAGGTTCTATGTCCTCGTGACCTGCTCTCTCGTCCTCTTCCACCCCCTGGTGAAACAAAACCGAACACCATAAACATTTCTCCACTCAATACATCACTTGGATCTTTCTCATATCATTACATCTTTATTAAGTGTTCTCTAATCAGTGGTACCATTTCTTTGAGACGGTGGGTGATATTGGAGATATGGTGTGCATCTGTTTATTCATTTTTTGGCATTTTCTCTATAACAAATGTAGGTAGTGGCCTGGAGGTGGCTTCAGTAAGTAAAAGTAAGGAATGGTAACCAGGATGATGATCATCTTGTTAGGAGAGAAGGGTTTAAAATCCAGCTCTATATGTTTTTTGTCTCTTCAATTTATGGTTTATATGTAAAATCATTATTTTATGCACAGACTAGATTAAGGTAAACAGTTTTGTTGCGGTTGATTATTTAACAGGAATGGAGATGACTAATGGTTTTGTATACAAGGATAACTCAAGATGTAATCCTTCCTGGAGAAAAATAATACCACTTTAGCCTCCAGTGTCATTTTTAGTTTATATTTTAAGTGGCTAATGTGGCACAAAAGACTGCCTTGCCATATTGACTTTAAAATTAAAATACTGAAATATTTTAAACCAAGAGAGTGGCTATTATAATTTTGCAGTGTTTCCTCATGGTAGTTTTGGTTATATTGATGTGCAAAATCTTTGTTGTGTTCACTTGAAACCAGCACCACTTACCTTATGTATGATCAATACAACTGGGCTTTTTGTTATTGGGAAGTGTAGGCCAATGGCAACTACACATCAACCTGTAACTGCTCTTTGGTAATTACATGTTTTCTTCTTAGCCTTAGGAGTCATCATTCTGACTTGAAATCTAAAACATGTATGATGATAAAGCTAAGCTTATTTTAATTTTTAGGCAGCTGCTGCTTTTATTTGATAATATTTAGGTTCACCGCGATATAATATTTTTAAAATGGGCAGGGTGTGTCTAGTTTTATGTCTAGTGACGTTAATCCCTGACTACAGCACCTGCCAGCTCTACCCCAATCTCCGTCACTCCTACACCACCACCAATAACCAGTCACCCTTACACTATCACCCACCACCACCTCTACACCACCATCACCCCTTCACAACCATCCATTACCACACTTCTACTCTCAACTTTCACCAGATCATCCCACCTTCAGCCACATCCTTACCCTCAAACACCTGTTACATCAGTGACGCCACCATTTATATACCCACCCCATTCTCATCCCCATTCACTATGCACTTATGTGCCCACACCACTTTTTTTTTTTTTTTTAAGATATATACAAGAGTTGTTACATTCTTGTACAGCCACTAGTACGCGAAGCGTTTCAGGCAGGTCCCTGGAATACGACCCACACGAAGAATCGTTTTTACAACCAAGTACCCATTTTACTGTCGAGTTAAACAGAGGCTACAGTTAAAGATTTGCGCCCAGTAAATCCTCCCCGGCCAGGATATGAACCCATGACAAAGTGCTCGTGGAATGCCAGGCTAGTGTCTTACCACTACACCACGGAGACTTCAACCCCAACCATTTATTCATCCATACATCCAGCCACATATTCAAACATCTACTTACCCTCCTTAGCATAATGAGAGCAACCACTCTACCATCTGCCTCTACTAACGCAGTCAAATTCCAACCATACCGAACCAGCACCCACTGTTCCCAGTTTTCACAGTAGCTACTTGTTTGCCCCATACTGTACTTTTTCCCCCATCCCCGCTCTAGCAATACCCGCCCTTCCGGCACCCATGCACCGACAACCACCCACTCTTGCATCAACCACATAAACCACACCCATTGTTTTCCCCCCTCTTTATGACCATACTTTAATGTACTTTACATATAGAGATAAGAGGAAAGGAGTATTTTCATTTAAGTGTTCATTATATTGTTTATATCATAAGCTATGCCCGACATAAGGACCAGGAATACCTCTAATTGGCTGCAGTCTAACCACGTCTGGATCTTCCCTTCTCCATTTTGTCCCTTTCCTCTCCCTCCTTCCCTTGCAGACACTGTTTGTTTTGTGTGGCTCATCAAGGAAAGAGTTTGTCATATCTGTATTGCTCACCAGTGCCAAGTCTGTACCTGTTTGTCTCCCGAGTTATCTCTAATATAGGCCTAACTTATCGTGTTTGCTGTGTATCATGTTAATGAAACTATCTCATTATACTGTACATAATATTTTTTTATGTAGCAAAATCAGTTTTATTTAAAATAGTCTAGCTTACCCATAAGGTTCCTAACAGTTCAGTACTACATAATGTCTAGGAATGCATCCCTACTTAGTACTGGGAGTTGAATGTTCTAAACTGTGAATGACTAGATGAGGAGAGGAGGAAATGTCTAGCTCTGTGCTTCGTCTCATCTCTTGTATCCGGTGCACCTCTAAATCACATTATAGTATCCCTACATTTGCTGTCAACGTTGCATTTCCGGCTTCGTACCTTCTTTTGATAATTGGTCTGTACGTTTTTGCTTTTAAAGCTGTGGATGGCGATGTCTTCCATAACTTCTTTCAGTTCATTCCAATTGTTGACTAATCATACATAGTACGAGTAGGGAAGAGCACGTATGGTTGGCTTCCCCCCCCCCATCCTTTCCCCTTAGTTACACAAGTAACTAAAACTTACATATTTCAAGAAAACATACGTTGAAATTAAAATGTCAATCTGTGAAATAAGCACCACAGCCTAATGTGTATACTCATTCAATTTGATAACAGTCAATTTTCATGTTACATCGCTCATTTTGGTATCAAATTGTGCGCATTTTAAAGGCGCTTATTTTGAAACTATCCCGAGGTCGATTGGATAAAAAATGATTTTTATACAAATATTTTTGTAGTGGAGGCAAGTCCTGTCCATGGCTAGGACTCGGGAGTAAAAAAAAAAATGGACGCGGGTCACGTCCAAAGAGAACGATAGTGTTAAAAAAGCTGTCTTGACTATAGCAATATATATGGTTTCAATCTCCCTGAAATCCTACCGAGTCTGTGGCTATGTGTTGGTCCAACAGGTGTGTACTAAGCACTTGCTTACTATGAATAGTTTTCTAAGACAGCTATGAGGAGGGAGACAAGTGTAAGAATGGGGGGGGGGAAGGGTGGACCACACCTGCTCCTGTACTGCCCGTTCTTAAAGTTTCTCTACTTGCCGCCTATTCTTGCATTTCTGCCAATGTTGCCATACAACAACTTGTTTCTGTTTGTCTTTTTTCGTTGATGTGCAGCGTCTGGAGAATATTGTACCTTAGGGTGTTCACTCGAAAGGATTTGTCAGGTTTTGATAATGTAATAAAGTAATGATAATGATAAAGTACTGATTCATCATTTATCATAGTTAGTCTACTCCCAGTTTAATGTAGAAACGTTTTTCAAAGAACTCCACAGTTCGCTGATGTGCTAAGAAATTTAAGGATCCTAACACAAAAATAAGATGTTCCAAGATAGAACTTTATTACATTCACAATATTTTTATTACAATGTTTATCATTAATGTTTAACGGTACAATGCAACACGGTTAAATATATGCAATGTAATTATTTGTACTGTAAATGTTAAAAGTAAAGTACAGTACTACACAGTTTATGATGGTGTAACAAATTTGGAGTGGTGAAGCATTATAGGGTACACTTAGTTAATATGAACATATTACTAGGGGTGCCTGTGGGTCATTTAACAAGAAGTGCCATGTAAGGGTGAAATAAAAGAGTAATAGTGTAGTGGCAGACAATCAGGGGCCAGAGTCACGAAGCAGTTACGCAAGTACTTACTAACGTGTACATCTTTCCTCACTCTTTGACGGCTTTGGTTACATTTATTAAACAGTTTACAAGCACAAAACTTCCCAATCGGCTGTTATTGTTACAAACAGCCTCCTGGTGCTTCGGAGCTCATTAACTGTGCAATAATTGTAAACAAAACCGCCAAAGATTGAGAAAAGATGTACAGGTTTGTAAGCGCTTGCGTAACTGCTTCATGAGACTGGCCCCAGAATCTTCGATAAACAGAGCAGAAGTAAATGTGAAAGGGAGGGGAGGGAAGAGAGGTTGAGAGCTTGAAAGAGTGAAAGGTTTGTGTTCGTAGAGTCTCCTGAAGCTACTTCCCTGATGAGGGAGATCATCAGCGAGAGTAAGGTATGGGTTGTAGATACTGCTCATAGTAAAAAAAAAAAAAAAAAAAAAAAAAAAAACTCATTGGTTGTGTTATGAGTACTAGTTAAATTTTTACACTCTACTATTTCTAGGGGATAAACCTTAATATGAAATTAAATATATGAGCCTTTAAAGCCATTTCTAATTAAAAGTGGAAAATATGACATCCATAGTACCAATACATCAGTTAAAGGTGTGTAGCAGTTGAACTATTCGTTAATTGAATTGAAGCAGTTGACTCGTTCGTTAATTGCATCAGTCCAATTAAAAGGTATGGTTTTTACTACACATTGTAGTTGTACATGTCGACTGTATCGTATGGAATAAGATAAGCAGACATTGCAAGTGTTTAAAGAGGAAATTGTAGTGGAACAATAGTTTTCTGAATGTGGCTGCATTGGTTTCTCCCTTAACCAAGGCAGTGGGTCTGCTTGTCACTACCAGTACTAACATTCTAGACTCGTGGTGGTGGGGGGGGGGGGAAGGGGGACAGTTTTAAGCACTACAAAAACAAGTAACTTTTCAAGTGTTTTTGTCCCTGGTACTGGTGGTGCTCCAAGTCAACCAGTATCTCATGCTAGCGGTGGCCTTGGTAGACGTGTGCGCCAGGTTTCATCAGTCATTTAAGTATCCACTTACCAAACCTGTACATCCTTCCTCAATCAAAGTGGCTAAGGTTGCATTTATTAAACAGCTTATGAGGTTGGTAACAATAATAACCTTGGGTTGTGAAGTTTCGAAGTTTGTAAACTGTTAAATAAATACAGGCTGTCACCACATTCGAGGAAAGATGTAAAAGTTTCATAATTGGACATGTAAATGCTTGATTAATCCCGGCCCAGCAAGGGAAATAACATAGCTGCTACACAACAGGGAGCGTTTCATTCCACTTGGTGCCATATTTTTCATTATAGTCATCCTTAAAAAAAAGGGGGGGGGGGGATATTTCCATCTAGGTTTCATATTTGATATATTTTAGAAGAGAAGGTTCTACTTGGATGATATAATTTAATATTCTTGAAGTGTTTTCAGAGAATCTCCTCTTGGTACAAAATTGTGGTTTAAATTCTCTCTCAAATTGTAAACCTGTCAATTTGACTTCACTGTGACTTAAAAGAATAACTGTGATAAAAACAAAAAAAAGAGGTCACTTTATTATTAGCTATTATTTTACTGGCATAATAACAAATTATGAACAAATGGACACTAATACATTTTAGTCACAAAATACAGGATATGTTCACTCAAATAGTGACAAAAAATATTGTCCTAGAGCCAAAGCCATTGTCAGTACATTAAAGTTTTGTCAGTCTTTGTTGAAGCGCAAACTTCGCTGTGTACTGGGACACTAACTTTTCTATTTCTGTAAGGACAAACTCTGCAGCTGATAATATTGAGAAATGTGGTTGTGGATTGCATAGCATTAGGATAACATTTATCAATTTAATTGTTCAGCACTTTCATATCATAACCAGCTTTAATTTTACAAAATAATGTATGTATATTGCATTTTTGTTGTAACTGATGTACTTGGGAAAATACCTAGGTGTTTATACTTAGGAAAATCCCTAGGTATCTTGGTTTTTGTTTGAAATATAATAAGGGGCATGTTATGCTTTGTGCTACAGGTCATTATCACCGCTTAGAATTTCTTTATTATACTGTACCATATATCTGTGTTCAGTATTATTACATACATTAGTTTCATTTGAATTATATAACTAGATTTACATTACCACAAAAATTACATTTTTGTTGAGTTCTTGCATTGTGCACGTGTTGCTTCAAGGTCTCTCAGTATATTCTGGGTGTCTTTGGTAGCTGAAAATGTGATGCATTTATGTAGTGGTATTATCAGTAAGACTTCCAACTTGCCAGGGACCGTCTACTCGAGACATTCTGTATGCGCTTTCTTACAGAAAGACATGCAGGTCTGCAGTGGCTACGTATCATTTCTGTATCTACTTTCAATGATTGTTTCATTATGACAATTTTGCAATAGAAAATAGGGGATGTAAATACAGTAATAATTTGTAATAAGAGTGTTTATGCAGTGAAGTGAAAGGAAGCTGTGTGCATGTATTTACGGGTAGTGACAGTAAGACTTCTTCACACCGACATCAAACTTGTGCAGTGCTGTCCATGTGCGTGCAATCATGACAGGTTCCTAAAAAGTGAGCCTTACAGAAATTATAGTTTCTCCTCGTATTTTCTGTAATAAAAATGTTTTCCAACAGTCTAATTTACCCGTGAATATTTGCATCATGCTTATACTGTGTTCATTTTACTGGAATTTCATGCAATGATTTTTTTTTTTTTTAATTCTGTGCATGTGGGACTATGTTATTTCTTTTTCAAATACTGTATAATATTTATTTTTGTCTTTGCAAAAATTTCTTTTACATTTTTATGGGGTTTACAGCTATAGTACGTCTCTATGGGGAAACTGGGTGCACCTAGCCTCTCAAATGATTCATTTGGCTGGAGTAAATAGAGTACAAGTATATGAATTTCTTTTCCAATTTCTTTCCATCCGAGATTACTGTACTTTAAAGTTAGACCACTACTGCATGCAGCTAGGCTAGGACTGGCGTGCAAGCCACTCGTAGTATTTATCAACGACGTAAAATGCCTAGAGCAACGGCACAAGATCTTGAGATCTTGCTAGATATAGGTTGTTTCTCATTTCTACCGGGTGGTGCAGGAAAATCAGAGTACTGTAATAGGTTCAACATCAAAACAATTTCTAATTCGACAAGACTAGTATATGGCAGAGGATCCTTTTACGAGACCTATCCAACAAAAGTCTGCAATATGAGGGGAAAAAAAGATTTCCCGAAACCCCATGTACTTAACATACAAATTTATTCACAAAGAATCGGAGCATAAAACGAAAATGTATTTACGCATATGGAAATGGGATAATTGTCTCTACAAGGTGTCATGGGCAAACCTCACAGTACTGTACTGTCTCTTACCAACAGTACTCGGATGAAGTAATGCAACCTAACATTAACACAGGTAATAATGACCATCTCAGCAATAACTGCTGCCTAACACCACTGCTTCATGCAAAAGGACAATTTGGAGCTTGAACGTGTGCTCGGGACTTAAATTGCATGCACAATGTATGCAAAGACTGACATATGTTGGAATAACATTCACAAACATGTGCTTGGTCCAGACTGGCATTTCACGAGACGTTTTGATCTAAATGGACTTGCCAGACAGTCAAAACTATCCATCAGACTCACTGTATTGCAGTTAAACACCACAAAATGTGAGTCCGATTGTGTACACAAATTTTAACAAGTACTCCCTTTACATGCTTGTAGCACTCTTTGTCAGTTTTGCAACTGGAGACTTCTAAACCAAGGTGACCGGGAATTGATACTTGTAGTTTTGAGGGTAATGGTGCTCAAAGAGCTTAAAAAGAGTACACATGTGTCTCGAGAATGAGGCAGGAGAGCTAAAGGCATAGGAGCCAAGCTCTCACACTACTCATTTACATTAAAGCTTACAGAGAGCCCACCAATCAGAATGCCGTTTCAGCCATATACACGCCTCTGAATGGCTAAGCTTTGAGCAGTACTAGGTGTGGCGAGAAGAAGAAATGGGATTACTATTGGCACACGTTGCCGAGAGTCAGGTCAATGAAGTGACCCATACTGTAGCAATCTTGCTCAACAGCTAACTTGGGGGTGCACCCGCCCCCCCCATGATCTAACCTGCTAGTTGTATAAATTACTCTTATTGTATGACCAGGCATCGTATGTCAACACACTATTCCTGAACTGCTCGTGCAATTCACCATCTGTAGACACCTCAAACGACTCGTGTCCACAGATATTTGTGAATACAAATGTTCACGTGCACAGCATTGCTCAGCCCAAATACTTCGTGCACACAGCCATGGGGTACAAGACTAGCTCTCTCTCACTTTCACACTATTGTTTTAGAATAATATTTAGCATCATAAGTGGTTTCTCAGCTATACAGTTCCACATTAGCATTTTGTATGTCTCATCTTCATATTGCAGATCACCACCTGGTGAGTAAAAGGGGACTGCTAAAGATGAGAATGCTCACCTGTTCCCGGCATGCGCATGTAATTTGATGATAGATAAAACACTGAGTACCATGTTCTTGAGTAGTTAATTTTATGCAGATGTTGTTCCCAAGTTCTTTTGTGGCCCTGTGATATGGTAGTTCCAAAATATTTCCCACATTAATCAGATCAGGTCATACACACAGAAATCACAATAGCGTGATATATCAAATGAATAAATCCACAAGGGGGGCAGTGATGAGGATTCAAACTTATGTCTGGGATGATCCCAAACGCGCCTTAATCATCTGCGCCACAATATTGTATAAGAATTGCAACCAGGATTGCTAGTGCTCTCACACGGATCCCACAGTCTCTCGGAGACAAAAACCGGGGTTTTACACAGTTGGCACAGTCGATTAAGGCGCGTCTGGGATCATCCTGGACATAAGTTCGAACCCCTCGTCACGGCCCTTGTGGATTTATTCAAATCAGTTCATTGTGATCATTTTTCCTGATCCATGTGATATGCTTCTTGTACTGTATTTGGGCTATTTAAAATGGCATACTGTAATATCTACTGTTGTACACAATTAACAGATTCCAAATTAGTGGTTCAATTGGTAAATACAGTGGGGCCTCGATTTATGATGGTAATCCATTCCCAGAGAAGTATCGTAAGTCGAAGCAATTTTTCCCATAAGAAATGAAGGGAATTGAATTAATCCATTCCCCACCCTCCAAAATATTAACTTTCAAATACAATTTATACTGAATACTGTACAATTTTTTTCTCTAATTACAATACAGTACATATGTTTTTCTTACCTTTATGGAGGACTCTTGATGGCGTATGGAAGATGGTGATGAGGGGGGAGGAGGAGAGGTGTTACTGTTTGAAAGGAGAGTCCCCTTCCATTATAACATCAGGCAGTGATGATGTTTCTGGGATACACACACTGGTATGTTTTGCCTGCATACCACTAGGACCTGCTTGTGGCTCACTGCTTGCTTGTCTTACTAAGACATCACATTGTCATTTAAAGGTCAATGCAATGGCCTCCTACAGCTTTATTTGGGCTGAGTTTTTTTAACAAAACTTTGCAGTTCTTCCCATACTTCACACATTTTCTTAATGAGAAAAGGACATCCTCTACTGCCTCTACTCACAACTATTTTCTTAGGTTAAACCTTACCACTGACTTTCTTGGGACCCATGGCATGATATATAATAATCAGTTTTATGTTCAAAAAAAAAAAAAATCAGCCGCAAAAACGGAATATCTTATAGGCGTGATCGTCACTAAGCAGGCAGCTCTAGTAAACTGAGGCAGGTCGGCCCGCGTAACCAGGAACCACGAGCTTGGGCGACCCAAACGTGTACTAACAAATATCGTTAGTCGACGACACTATCGTAAGTCATTTTTCGGCCAAATTTACATTGTAACTCGAAACTGTCATAAGCCTGGGCAATCGTAAGCCGAGGTACCACTGTAAATTCCTCATTTTCTCTAGACAGTATTAACTATTTTTTGACCTGGTTTGAAAATATTTATTTCGTGCAATTCTGCCCAGTTCTGCCGTAATGATGAACCCTAGCTAGCACAGATATGTAATTACTAATTGCTGTATTTTTTTCTTTTTTGTGATTCATTGCTTTCTTTTAACTAGTCATAAGTCAGGCAAAAAGTTTCATATAACTTGTTAGGCTAAATCATGGTAAGATTACAATTTATTCCCTTTATCTCTTATTCTGTCATTGGTCTCTGACATACAGTATCTTACAAATTTATTTCTGCTGTTTGAATTGAGGTAGAAACTGCAGCACCCAGTAAGCTTAATTGTATCTTGATTTACAGTACTGTATATATTTTTTAAACTACGGTAGTAAGAAAATTACTGTAACCATCTTCTTGCCGATTATAACAGTATTAAATATCCGAAAAAGAAATAACAAAATCTCAGGGATTTAGTATAAGCCAGTGGATAAGTGATTTTGTTGTTCACGATTAATTGTTAGGAAGTTGCTGAAGTCTTCCATTGAAAATTCCTCTAATACAGGATCCAAAACAGAAGTATTTATTAGTTAAAACTAAGTATTTTTCATGTAATGAAGCTCAAGCACTGTAGTATTAAATATATTCCACCTTAACATTGTTTTTTTTACTTTTTACTTACTTGCTAACCCATTTTTAAGGTACAATAATTAAAATTATATATAAATGGTAATTATTAGCTAAAAGTTATTTTGTTTCTATTCAATTTAAATTATCATAAATAAGAATACAATTTAGTGCAGTTTTATTGAATGGTTTTAATGAATTAAATTTTTTGAATTGATTGCATTTTTACAATGCACTCAAGCATTGTAAAATGTCAAATCTTTTGGAGTTGGTTTACCAAGATTTGCAAAAGGAAATTGCTAGACTGGAAGGAAAGCAGACGAATTAAGGAAGAATTGGCAGTGAATTACACAAAATAGGATTTTGAGAGATAAGAGCAAATTTGAGGCTAGAAAACAAAGATTTGAGAAATGCTGTTGAAAGTTTTGGGGTAAATGTAAGTACTACTTTAAATGATCAGTTCGGCAAGAATGTTTTGGCACATTTCATTACACCTGATGGTACTGTTCGCATATCAGTAAATAGCTACTAGAGTTAGGCAACTGGTGTGGGTTGCATCCTGTGGAAAGTCGGTCCTTGTCGGAGCCGGTCGGCCGAGCGGACAGCACGCTGGACTTGTGATCCTGTGGTCCCGGGTTCGATCCCGGGTGCCGGCAAGAAACAATGGGCAGAGTTTCTTTCACCCTATGCCCCTGTTACCTAGCAGTAAATAGGTACCTGGGTGTTAGTCAGCCTGTCACGGGTTGCTTCCTGGGGGTGGAGGCCTGGTCGAGGACCAGGGCCGCGGGGACACTAAAGCCCTGAAATCATCTCAAGATTGTCCTAGGGGAGCCCCCTCAATATGTCTCCGACTTTGTTTTCTAAAATGAGGAAACCACATTTGATAGTAAGAAATTTGGACAAATCATATGAAAAGGATCACACAGAGCCAAAGCTCAACTCCCGCAAGCACAACTAGGCGAGTATAGTTTATAGAAGGCAAAGGTGAAATAAAAAAAAACTCTGTGCAAGTTCCACCCCATGGTACATTACCTTGATGTGATGAGAGGGTGCTTGCGCACTGTTCTCTTGCAGACACAGGTGGCTTCTGCGCCCTCCCCCCCCCCCCACCCCCACCCTTCTGCAGAAGCTGAGGCAGCACACACACACACACACACACACCTGTACATCAGTTGAGAGGCAGGACCAAAGAGCCAGAGCTCAACCCCTGCAAGCACAACTAGGTGAGTACATGCCCACAGCATATTAGGAACCAAAGTTAAAAGCTCTCTTGTTTTGCACTGCAGTACTGTAATGCAAAATGTCAATTGATATTAGTTGCAGTCCAATGATCACTGCCGCCGTGCTCGCCTAGACATCATGTAAAGCGCCAATGTGGAGAACACCTAGGACCCTCGGTGAGTACACTTGTACCAGTACCGTGTTAGTACACATTTGCGGTACAGTATTATATTTCTATGTACAGGTAGTACCCAGTATTATTGATAGCAATTATGTGAAGTAATGTGTTCTTGTACAATATTATGCCTCGAGTTTGCAGTACATACTGTATTTTGTGGGCCTGTACAATGATGTCTTTTCAGATATAAAATTGATATTTTATGGTGGGTGGGAGGGGAGGGTAGTGTATACAGTGCCAGAAAATGTAACCAATTGTTTTTGTTTTTAATTGCATTCAATACTGAGCAGTTTATAAGTGTGTAGGTATATATATTTACAAAGTATTGTGTAATATATATATAATATGTATAATGTATGCATTTCTTAGCTATATTATATTTATTGCAACAAAGTGATACCCAGCTAAAAAGCTATATACAGGTTTACAGTGATATTTATAGTTAAACATCTGCATCTTCATTACCCAATTAGCTCAGGCATGGATTTAAATAGGGAATATTAAATGATTACATATGAAGGTAATGTTATGTAGTATATTTTCAACATGTTTCTCTGCACTTTGGTAATATTATTTTGCTGTAATTTATATATACATGTTTGAGTACAGCCAATAGCTTTAACCTCTAGCACAAATTGTGATATGAATGGTTTCTGTATTTGCATGAAATATACTTTTTTTGTATCTGCTAATGACTTTCTTTGAAAATTGGTCTTTTTTAGGGAAACTGTATTAATTTCTATTGTATAAATGAAGTTGAGGGTGCTTTTTATATTATCAAATCAAAGATATTTTCAAGAGCAATTTAACTCGTTGCAATAAGCAGCAACACTCGAATTATGGAATAATGGTTCACTGTGGTGCAACATTTGGCAAATGTATAGGAAAAATGTGTCTTGACAACCATGAAATGTTCATCAAGACATCTGGCTTTTAATACAGTAGCTTCTGGGCCTAGTAGCTGCAGCCATTTAGCTGCGATGAAGGAAAACCTCACCGGTTGCAATAGATCTTAAATCCATTGAGAATAATTATTTTCCGTTTCAAGAATTGGTCGCCAATGATGATTGCTATACAGTAATGCTTCACCGTAAACTTGAAGGTAAAAACGCACCGTAAACTTAAACTTTTTCTCATTAGAGATAAAAACAAATTAAAATCACTAAATCCACATAAGGAAATATATGGCACACTTGTGATTGAAATACATATACAGTACATGTGGACCAAGGAAGTTTTTGTATTTGATACTCCGTATACTGTATTCAGAATATTTATAGCCTGGAATTGAGTGAGATCTTTTTTAAGGGGGTGCAAATGGAGAGCAGATAATTTTTGTACTACAATATAGATATTAAAAATAAATGCCAAAATAAAAGTTGTGTGTATTAGCTTTATATACAGACACACACACATAGATAAAGAAATTGGGTTGAAATGAAAATACTGCAGCAAAAGGGTTAAAAGAAGGAAAACTGATTTGCTAGATGTTTGTATCATGCTGTTTTGTTTTCAAATTAGAGCAGACATGTTAAGGACAGTAGATTTAGTGGGATAGGTTATATCCCACTAAATATATATGCAGGTTATATGTAGGAAGATGTGTGCCTAAGTGATCAGGTTATATTGTACAGTCCATTCCCAGTTCTCTGCAGGGGATACATTTTCAGAACCATAGTTAAAACATCCCATCCTCCTGTAGTACTTAAAGTAACAATGAGGACCATAGTATATACTGTATACTGACGTACAACTTAATTGCAAAGTAGAAATCTGAACTATCGAGTTGGACAAACTGGAAAACTTGTGTTGCTTTGACATACTAACCTAACCTTCCTAGGCCTAATACACAATATACGAGGTCAAAGAGTGCATATGTGCACTGTACTAGGCCTAGAAATATTTGTTTTAGTTTCATTTTAAAAATTCCTTATTAGTCAGTATACTACAATCTAAAAGCTAAATATGTACGAATTCTTGATGATTGTCACAATAGATACTATCTAAACAGGAGGCTGGGTTGGAGTTAAACCAAACTACATAAAGATCTTGTGGATGTTTTCCAGGAACCAAGAATTGAATTATATTAAAAAAATTTAATACATAAAATAAATTTATCAACACTACAACATTCATTTCAATCAATGTGAAGTTTTTACTATAAAATTTTAAAATGTATTAAAACAAAATTGTCTGCAAGTCACTCATTATGACTTGCAGTGATGCAGGTTAATAGAATCTATTCACATGTATTTTTTATAAAGCATATTGCTGTTTATGACCGACTCTCATTGCCGTGCAGACTTACAGTATATAAAATCAATTGTCGACAGCAGTAAACTAAGTAGGCAAGATGATTACCGCGCCAATATTGTTGTCCACACTAAATCTCCGTATGTTGAACTGGTAGTCTACTATTTGCAGGTAAATACTGTACAGTATTATTGTTCTGGCGCCAGACATTTGCTAGAACAATATTTAAAGTTTGTGTACAATACATTTTTTCTCCTTTTTCTATATTTGTGTGTGTTTGTGCACTTTAAAATGTACATATCTACTTTACATAGGGTATGTACTGTGGTATATATATTATATTACTGTATCTTTATAGTAAAATCTTTTCAAGTGTAAGCTGATACCTACTGAGTTGGTTAAAACCTTTGGACCAAAGAACATTGTAAGCCATAAAGTAAAAGAAAAATTAGGAACACTTGCCTAACTCATTACTGCATCAACTTTGTAACTACGGAGTACATTCAAAGCATGGTCAGATGTCTGCAGGTCAAAATCAGTGATGCAGCTATTAATGTTAAATGATTCCTAATATAACAACATAGTAATAACACGTGTGTCAAATGTATATTTAATTTATATAATTAATGCCAAAAGCAAACGAGTTGAAAAGGCTTTTAAAGTTAATAACCTATCGGTATTGAATAAACACAGCCACACACACATTCTACCAGTACCAATAGTGGCAATGTAACATTTGCAACAGTCTTGCAGTTTAAATTCTCAGTACATTGTACATTCTAATCTCATCTGAACATGTTCTTGACAAGTAAAGACAGTAGTTGGCTTAGTACTGTCTTCAAACTCACATTTTTATGACAGGCTAATAATGCTCATCATCCAGGTGTAATTTTGCAATATTTGACACTAACAATGACAGCACCGGGATGTCTAGTCTTAGAATTACCATATGAAATCGTGCTCGTACATTTCCTCTTGGAGATTTAGGCTCTTCCCTCGTCACCGTGAACACACAATTTTCCCTCATTCTTGATTCACTGTTCTTGCTATATTGTACTTTAGTTTTAACCAACAGTTGATAACTAAACTCTGAAGTCAGCTAGGAATTATAGGGAATAATTACAGTTTTCAAAAGGAGTATTTATGCAAGGTTAGGTGTATCCCGTATCTGTCCTGTCATACGTGTGTTCATTGGTCTGGAATAAAAGTTGTTGATCAGATAAGCCGGGTCTGGGGTCCCTGGGATGATTAGACATTGTTTAAATGTGTAGAATTTGTAATTAAAATTGGCCCAAATTTGTGTTTTCACCTACTCAATAGGATTCTTCGCTAAAAAAGTACATTTTACTTTTATTATGAATATTTAAAAATATGAAACAAATTAAAAGTTCTTAAGTATAAAATTAAGACATTTAAAAACAAGCACACTTAATCTGTAATTCTTAATCTGTAATCTTAAGTCTTAATTCTGTAACAAAAAAAAACTTATAATACTGTTAAATAAACTATAGTGTGTTTTCGTTAATACCAATAGAAAAAAATCTTAAATGTATTGGCTTTGAAATTCATACAATTATTACGAATATGAAATTATCAGTTAATGTCTACTGTATATTGTATTATAATGATATAATGTTAGTTCAGTGCTGTACGATTGAATTTATGCAGGCGGAAAGTAGCAAGTTTTCAACAACAGGGGCGTCTTGAACAAGGTCCCTCCAGTCGCATGTATGTCCTACTGTCAACAATGACAGTGCCTACAACAATGGCATGTCATTGTTTGTTGTAATATCACGTCGCACCATTTGCTTAAAGCTAGCACCACAAATTTGTTTCATGTACGAAGTTAGTTTTGTGTACCTGTACGGTAATTTAATTTTATGTCATATGCCTCCCTTTAATTATTTTGACATTAAATTTTTACATGTAATAAATCAGTGTACAGTATATTCAAATACTTTAATGACTATATAGGCATACCAAGATGATAGTCATATTTTATTGATGAATGTCTACAATTTAAGTGAACATCAAGAAAGTTCACTTGGGTTTATCAACATTCACCAATTGAAGGCCACTTTTTTTTTTTTTTTTTTTTAAATTTAACCCTGTGAAAGGTAAAGAGGCTTATTTTATTAGAAATTAATTAGCAACATTGACATGGATGAAAATTTATATCCACATATGTCAAAGTAGTGAACAAACTCCTTTATGTTCCCTTCCCAAAGATATGAAGCCTCTCTAGAGAAAATGTATAAAGAAAAAATAATCAAATACTGTACATGCATAAGCTACAGTACTGTACTCTAAAGTTTTTTCATGATTTGTGATGAAAAGGTAACCTAATGTTTCACTGTATTGAACATTCTTCATAGTGTTTAAATTTGTTACTTTTGGATTTAGATGTATTTTTGATACAGTAAATATTGGCCTATGTGAATACTGTTTATTCTGTAACCTAAGTCACTGGACCTTCTTGATAGAAATTAATCCTTTCTCCAGAACCTACCACCTATCTAGTGTGATAATGCCCAAAAAGTTGTCACAAATTACATAGTATAACTATTTAAATGGGTACAATATAACCTCAAAGTTTACCAACACACAGCTTTAGAGGTCACTTTTTATACCCAAGAAATGTAGCCATACTTTGAAATAATTAACCACTGGATTGTGCAAATTTTCTTTGCCTTAGGTCACCCTTATAGACAACTCTCTGGGTTTTCTTTAAATATTTAGAGGCCAAAACCTGGTCCCATCAGAGCTACAGTGAGCAATGCTTTCATGATCCTTTGCAGAATTAACAACCCACAAAGGAAGCAAAACAAGACAGACAACTGCAAGGTTCACAAAGTAAGTAATTATCAAAAGAAGGCACCAAACCGGGAAGGCTATGTAGCACCATCAAATGTGCGGGATAATCAGAGGACACTAAATATCACTAAGGATGCCAATACGAGAACAAACGCATAAGGCTAATGATATCAAAAGTATCAGAGTCACCAAGAATACTATCGAGGGACAAGGGACCGCGGGAGACGGTCGGAAAATAAGAGACACGCTCATCCCGGAAGTCAGGACATTCAACAAGGATATGCAGGACCGTAAGAGGGACAATGCAATTTGGACAGTAAGGAGCAGGGTGGCGCTCCATCAAGTGACCATGAGTTAAGCGAGTATGGCCCATACGTAACCTCGCCAGAGCCGTTTCCCATCGCCGGTTACGGTGGTAGGACGGCCACGAGGACACACAACTCTAAGAGTACGCAGTTTGTTTCCAGTAACAGAAGACCAACAAGCCTGCCAACTGGTAAGGATAGAGGAATGGATAACTGGGTAAAAATCTGAATAAGGAATACCTTTACGAGAGACGGGACAAGAGCAGACAACTTCCCTAGCGGCAGCATCCGCACGCTCATTTAAAGAGAGACCAACATGGCTGGGAACTTAACAAAACTCAACCGACTTAAATTTACTGTGAATAAGAGAACAACCAATGCTGGATCTCGACAACCACTGGATGAACCGGGTTCAAGGACCCGAGAGCCATGAGGGCACTACGAGAGTCAACAACTACAAAGGAAGATTGATAACGAGAAAGCATGAGACAGAGCAGAGAGAACAGCATAAAGTTCTGCTGTGAAGATGCTAGTCTCTGGAGGTAAGCGACACTAAGTGCAATCAGGATAAACAAGAAAAACAACAGAGTAGCCTACACCGTCCACAGACTTAGACCCATTGGTGAAGACTGAAACGGAGCGGGAGTGAGAAGATAAGTGCTCAAGGAAAAGGCGTATTAGAACCGTAGGAGAGGTAAAAGCTTTAGTGATGCAGGTTAAGGATGTACAAAACTCCTGGAAGGGGGGGGGGGGACTCCACGGGGCAAAGAAGGAACAACACGAGGAGAAATATTAGAAATACGAACTGAAAGAGAATCCTGTAAGCGAGATAACCGGACAGAAGAGGAAAGTGGTGAAGAGGAACAGGAACCACAGGAGGGGCAAAAGTTAAAGCACGACAGAGGCGAGAGGAAGGATGTTGCAAGGACCGCGCAAGATAGTGAAGACAGTAGCGATCAGTACCGGGCCGCGGGGACGCTAAGCCCCAAAATCGAGATAACCTAGTAGTTTGGCTTACTCTCAGGACTAAGGACTAACTGGGGCACTAAGTGAATCAACTACAGACCCCCATTTATAGTCGATTCACAATAAAAGTAAAGTGTAAACCACACTATTGTGGAAACAATCATTTCATTTACTTGGGCACTAGTTTGAGTTTCCTAGAGCCCAAGTGAATGGAATTAATTAATATTTGGTTTAAAGTGCATATTTTATGTTCAAACTATTTCACAAACATTTTTGAAGGACCTTCAAACAAATTTGAGCTACATTTTTATTCCGAGTACATACAGAGTTGGATAAGTCCATAATATAAATAGATGTAGACTATATTTAAAGTCTTTGTAATAAAAACTAACATCTTCCAGCTGCTGTACTTGACAGTCTGGATAAGTGAGGGGGTTACCTACTATCTACGTCGAAAGACCTTCTTTAGGAGACATTATCAAAGACTCATCAGAAAACTTATCCACAATTTTTATTACAAATTAACATTTCAGCACAGTAAATAAACAGAAGTTTCAAATCTCAAGTCGATGCTAAAATAATCACACATGAAAGACAAGCTCAAAAGTTACTGATGAGGCTCCTTAGCCTTATTATAATAATCATATATTCTATCATATTCAACATTTACTTTGTACAAATATTTACACTTAAAAAGTTAAAGCTGAGAAAAAGAAAGACAAGGAGGAAGCTTTGTAATTACCTGATGTTGCTCCTCTGTCAGCCTTCTATGCGAAGTAGCGAGCCATCCTTGGCAATGGACAAGAGCTACAGTTGGAAAATGGCAAATTTCAACAAACCATAGAATAATAATTTTGTGCTTTCCAATATCTTTTTTCCAATATACTAATGAAACTTTTAAACATCGGAAGTTTATGAAAGGCAATTTCACATTTAAAATTTCCTCTTATTCTAGTACAGTAAAACATACTTTGTAGTCAAAGACATTTTCTGAACACGCCCATTATTCTGATATCAATTGAGCCATACACCGAGTACTTCATAATGATGGATTTTGTATCATTATGAAGGCCTGTGAGCCATTATACAGCCGAGTGTGATCCCGAACAACATGCCAGCTGGCCTTTAAACAAAACCACATTCCAATGTAACGAATTAAATGTTTACCGATTTATGAGATTGTATACTAATGTGAAACTAGGGATCGTGCTATGGGGAGTGTTAAACGTTTGATAGAATTTTGTAGTCTTTTTTTTATGCATCATTGATGCTTGTCATGTTGCTCTCGACAACTTCCCTGCTCCCCACACTTCTCAATCCAATGACTGAACTATTTATTCTAAATATTTTATTATAAAGACCAAGCCAGCAACTATCTCTACACAGTTTCAAAAGAACCAAAAGTAAATAAGATGCATACCAAATGAATCTATCAGTTAATTTTTGTAATGTAGAAGCATTTGCCATTTGCTTTCAATATAAAATATGAATTTCCTAGTGAAATATATAAATTTCAAGCAAGACTTGTGGACCAAAATAAGATGCAAGTGGGATGTGCCAATATTTTAAGATTAAATAAGGATAAAAAAGTATTTAGGGATCTTTAAGATTAAAAAATTATACATAAATTCTGGCTATGAACCAGAGGCTGCAACATGTTGCGCCTTCCTTCGCGACCTTTAGAGTCCAAGAGTCTCTGTGGGCTCAGTCCCACTGTTTTGTCATAATCACTCTTGTACAAATACCAGTTTTTAATTGCTATTATGCTTTTCTCTATTTAGATTCAACCTTTCAAACTTTACATTTACCTATCAACAGTTAGCCCACAGTCAACATGTTAGATGGTAGCACTGATATCAAAGTGTTCTCTTAACATTCACATATTACAATTACAACTTACCCTTCCTAAAAGTCTATTGTTTACTACTTTGCTTGCATGTAGTCAGACTTCAGCAATACCACACTTCAACCATTATATAGGCATTAATAAGTACAGCATCACAATACAGGAGCACCCTTTAAAAAATTTAATTTTCAGATCAATACATTTTTGTAATGTTGTCAAAGCTGCTGTAACATGTGCATCAATTACATGAAACGAGAATATAATGCAAATAATAAAAGCACTTTAATCGACAATTAGGAAAAACTAATTTGAACAAAGAACTGGAAACCCGAAATATACTAGATAATCCTCGTATTGCTTTGATCTACAATAGCAGAATAAATGTGATATTTTAAAACACCTATTCCATTATTATACCAGACAAAGTACAGTATATACCAATGTCAAATTATTTAAGAAATTCAAGATAAAACAAAAGCTCTTTCCAAACAAATATTTCAAAATGACAAACAGTTAATATAATCATAAAATATATTAAGTTTGACACTCACGAAAGCAATTAAGACTTCGCATAAAATTGCACTAACATCAAATGCCTTCTTTTCATGGATTGCTATTTAAAATGTCATTTCTTAAATAAGCCTAAAAATCAGTTTTAAAATATGAGTTTAACCTAATAAAAATTTTTTTTAGACAAATGCAAGTCCTGAGAGAGAGAGAGAGTTGGTGGCGGCTTCACAGCTCCACTAGTGTTAACTTTTACCAGGAGTCTTATTCTGCACTAAGTACTGTATATAACACATTATGGCTTTATGAATGGCAACTTCTACACGTGTTTTCAAATGTTCCTCGTGTTCTATACTTCATATTTGTATAATGTACATCTGAAATTCTATCTTGTGGGAATAACTTTCAAAATATTTAATTTTACTAACATCATTTCGGGATAGATTTAATTTTAATAAAATATTTATGCACCTTTAGCTGTATAAATCTTGGTTAAGGGGGAGATTCTTTTCACTATGGACAGGTAGTTCCAGTTAGTCAATGGGAGAAAAAAAAAAAAAAACAATGTTCTCAAAGAACATTTAAAATGAGCAGCAGAAAGTCATTCCATACCGTCTAATATTTAAAGAGTAACGTCAAAAAATATACATTGTAGGCACATTACTGAATACTGTCCAGAGATTTTTAGTTTTAGATATTCTTGTACCAAACTTCAAGGTACTTTTATCTAATAATACACTTTATATATCTTCTGGTACCAAGCTAATGATATCACAGTTTGGTACAAGAACTATCCAAAATACGCAAGATCATGGACGTAACATTACAAACTAGTTTTGTCTAAGTAACAACTTGAAGACTGTAGGCAAGTACTCGAGTGTGAATTTCTCAATAGAAATTACATTAAGAATTTATCATCATTTCTTACAACAAATAAAATATGAATGGCACCAACAAATTCTGCAATATATTGCTATCTGAACAGTAACATGGAAATAAAAGTACAGTACTTCAGTCTCTGACAAACAAAATATATAAATCAAGTGGATTAATTATTTTTCTTACTTTCAAGACTTTACTGTCTTTGATCTGAGAGAAGCTCTGGGAGAATATGCAAGTCTCTTAAAATCAACATGTGCATCAGCCAGAATTTTTATTTTTTCTTTTCTTTTCTTTTTTTTTTTTATAAGAAAGAGAAGGCATTCTGAAACATTAATCCCATAACAGAAGAAGCAAATAACAAGAAACTAACCAAGACTACACTGAACAGTAAGCAGTAACTATGCACCTCGAGACTTCTTCATATAAAGCCCCAAGACCTTGACCAACACATCTTGGAATCAACATAGTAATTTGTATCCAAGACAGATGTGTATCTAATGTAAATGCACCTTCTGAAAATTGAAAATAACCATTTCAAAAAAAGCTTATTTCCACTAGGGATCTTCCAAACCTATTCAACTTCTCAAAACTATGACAACCCAGATAGAATTTGTGTAACTTTTGCAGTCTGAAAATGGTATAGTACAAATGCCTGATCTGTTTTCACCAGCTTTCAAAATACCTTTACCGGAAGTGGAAGGAGGAAACTCAATATACCGAATTCTATCTTCTCTTAGCTGCCGCAGAAATGTGGGCTCCCATCTCCTTGCCTGTATTTTCCACGTACCCAAGTTGAAAATCTAAAAACACAACTGGTTACACCATAAACAAATCTACAAGGGCCGTGACAAGGATTCGAACCTACGTCTGTGAGCATCCCAGACGCCACCTTAATCGACTGAGCTACAACATGGTTCACTGATGCATCACGTTATTGTGATTTCTGTGTGTAGTGTGGTTACACTATAATTATTCTTAACAAAAGTCAAAGAATTTCACGTGTCCAGTATTTAATTTCAGAGATTTTCACCCCATCAAGAATTACAGGGTAAAGTCCTAAGTCTTTTCTATAATAATCTCAAAAAGTATCCAAATACAGTTAATGTGAATTTTGAAAGCTTGGCACTAAGAAAACCACAACACTTGCAGTACAGCAAAGTGCCTCAGGTTTAAGGCAAAGTACAATTGGCATTCCATTCTTGGCTCCTCCAATAAATAGACAACCATGTAAATCATAGTGCAGCAATAAATTAACAAAATTTAAAACTCCTTATGGAGCACCTAACTGCAAGCAAATATTTGAAATTGCAACAGTTGGAAAAAGTTTTCAATATCATACAAAAGTATTTATCTGATATTTCTGAGATAATGATGAGCTGCTAAGCACAGTATCGTTGTTCTTTAGAACCAGATTTTGTTCATTATATTATGTCAAATGTATTTGTGAAAGTAATAAACCTATTACTGGCTGGAAGCAAGACTTCTCAAAATTACAGAAGCCAAAATCTGGCTTCTTTGTCTGGGAGTGGGAAAACCAATTATGTATAAGAATAACTATGTGCAAAAGATGCCTATGCCCTATCATGGGAGACATACAAGGGCATTCTCAACATTATTTAAATATTGCAAACTTCACTGGCTCATGTCGCTAGCAAATGGAAAAGCAGAAAGCATACAGAGAATTTTCTGAACTCATGGACCAAGCACTTGTGCAAATGCCTAATCAAAATAAAGACTTGCATTTTATGGGAAGACATCAAACTTCACTGTAGTAAGAGGAACATTGTATGCAAAATTATGACTCGAGGATGTGATCATACATGATGCTAATGGTTCTTGAGAGAACATTTTATACGAGACGAGACTGAATGGGAGAAAACAAGTGTGGAAAATACAATGGAACTGTACAGCAATATTTCAAAAGCTTTATACAAGGAGTATGTTTAGATCCAAGGTAGAAGTAAAGGAGTAAAGAAGAAAGTATTTTGTTGTCACTAAGGAGGCATAAAATAATTTTACAGGATGCAGAGAATGGAGGAAGTAAGAAATGGATTAAAAATATGTACTAGTGTGTGTGTATGCTCCTGCAAATTATAAAAGGTTTGATATGGTAAAGATTATTGTATCAAATGATGTAAACACAAGGCTGTTAAACATGATGTTTGAGAGTAAAGAAACCCTGGTGGAATTGTATATTGAAATTTTTGCTTTCATTGCATGTATGCACACAAAAGTGCATTTAAATTATCATATAATAATGTCAAACTGCATTAATACAATAAGATTGTGAAGATGTATAAAGCAACAAATTTAACGGTAAAGATGAAGAAATATACACAAAAATCAAAATATATACTTTTCCTGAATTGACAAATATAAATGTGATGCTTGTAACTTTTCACACAAGTATGGTTAATACAGGACAGGGTGCATGTGGCAAGTTTAAGTGGTAGATCGGGTAACTGGAACAAATGCACAGACAAAGAAGCTAGTGTACAAGGATCGGGTGGATATGCATGATGAACACGTAATCCACAACATGATGACAATGGCTAAGTACATAGCGGAGATGAGCAAGTCTCATATTTAAATGCAGCGAGGCACTAAAGTGTTTGGAATAATGTTAAAAAGAGCAAATATGAAAAACTAATGCAGCTGGAGAACTTTTTTGAGAGAGAAAAAAAAGCCGCATTAAAAAAGGAAAATCTCCAATAAGTATACACAAAAACAATCTAAAACCAGTGGCAAGTTGCACACTGGCTGCACATAATGTGTCATCCAAGACGATGGACACGGTGCATAATATAGCTGTAAAAGATCAGAAATAAAGGTAAATAAAGAATTTAGCAAATTTTAAAATATTTGCAAGAAATGCTGTGTTATATTCCACGGCTTTTTAATAAACACAAGGTTGAAGCAATAGAGTAAAGGCAAGAATGTGGAAGGTAATACCCAGAATAAAAAATGCTTATTAAATAATATTGTTGACTCGTTACAAAAAGTTGCAGGGACAGGAGTTCTATCGTAATATAAGCCGAATGGTTAATGCTGGTATGAGGTGATGGCTTGGGAGGCAAGACTCAAGTGACAAAATTTTGATTCCTAAAATGATCACATATGAGTAAAATATGATGGAATGCAACATTGTGATTGAAGTAATTTCCAGTAAATGAGTAAATGAAGTAAAATAGTTTAAGATTGGTGAGAAGTAGGAGAGCAGCAGAGTACAAGAGAAGTTGATCACATCCTTGAAGAGCATAATGCAATGATAAATGCAGGAATCAACATGAAGAAAAGACTGCAAGATAGTGGACTCCCATTGACCTTGACTCAAAACATTTATATGAATTTCACCAAAATATAAACTTCCATAATTATTTTTTTTTCATGACTTCAAAGCCTTCAAAATTAAGAAAAAATGGAATACTAGTGTGACTGAAATGTATGTATATATACACATACATATGTATCCACATACATATTATATATATATCTATGATGCCTTTTTCCTCTGGGAACTCTTTCCTCCTTGAGGTGTTGGCTTCATTAAGAACAAAATTAATTATATATGCAATACTGAGATCAGCATGTAACATTTTACCTATAAACATTCTATCACATATGCAGACAGGCACCCACCGCACCAGGTTTTCAAAATTTGATCTCATAATTCTGCATATTCTTATGAGATATTACAATACAATATTAAACACTAATGCATATTCACAAGTTAACTGCAGTCACCCAATATGAACATTTACCCTCCCCCAACACACACGTGCGCGCACACATTCTAAATAAGGAGGCATTCAGAGTGCTTTACACTGCCTACGTGAGACCACTCTTAGAGTATGCAGCCCCATCATGGAACCCCCACCTGAAGAAACACATTAGGAAACTGGAAAAAGGTTATATATAAAAATAAAAATTGTGACAAGGCTAGTCCCAGTGTTGCATGGGATGGGGATATGAAGAGCGACTGAAGGAACTGAACCTGACATTAGAAAAAAGGAGGGAGCAGGGAGATAGCAGCATACAAAATACTCGGGGGAATTGACAGAATGGAAGTAGACGAAATGTTCACAAAATACAATCACAACAAGGGGGACATAGGTGGAAGCTGGAAACTCAGATGAGTTAGATGTTAGAAAGTTTTCTTTTAGTGAGAGAGTAGTGGGGAAATGGAATGAACTAAGGGGAAGTTCATTGTGGAAGGAAACACTATTCATAGCTTTAAAACTAGGTATGATAGAAGAAGGGCAGGCGTCATTGCTTTAAACAACCAAAGGCTAGAAAGGCGGGATCCAAGGGGCCAAGGCTCGATCCTGCAGGCACAAACAGGTGAATACACACACACACACACACACACACACACACACACACACACACACACACACACACACACAGGAGAGCACGCATGCGCGCGCACACACACACGAGCATAGCTCTCATCCTGTAACTATACTTAGGTAATTACACACACACACAGTCATAACATGACATGCCTAATATTTCTCTGGATGGTTATCAACCTATTCTAGATGTCTGGCTGGAAGCATTAAAAATTAAAAAGGTATATTTTTTGATGACAGGACATCAATTAGTCTGGAAGTCATAACAAGTATACTTTATAAGCTACCCCTGCTCAGTCTATTTTGTGTAAACACACACAAAACCAGCCTAGTTCTTCATTCACTGCCAATAAATGCAAATTTGTCTGCAGTTTCAATAAATTTAAAATACATTAATGTACCTTGCATTTTTTAACACCAATATTTATTGTTTAAAATCTAATAGTTTTATAATTGTCAAAATACATGTCCACCATTAGAAAAAAAAAGTTTACTAAACTAGGCAGTGTTTGACGTGACTGAGAAACTGCATCAATGAGTATGACAAAACATCGTTCCTACTTCCTTGGTGAAAATTTCGGATTTGTAGGACCATGTGTAAAGGAACGTAGTTCATAAGGAACACTGGTCTTGTGCAGGGTGGCAGCATCTGCATCACTTTTTCGGAAGATTAGCATGCGGATGTCAGTGTGGAGGTAGATCTTGCCAGATTTAGAGCTGACAAACCTGTGAAGAAATATTTCAATACTTTGTCTAAGGTTTACAAATAATTCTGGTTAGATATTAAATCTGTGGATAAAAAACCTGATGAGAGATCTTGCAGATGCCACATCTAATCACAGAAGGAGGGAGACACAAAGTCAATATTCAGTCTTTAACAATTGTCAGATGGTACAATTGTCTACATTGAACAAAACTTCAAAGTAATACTGCACTTGAAATCAAAGATACGTCAATGGAACCACTACACATACAAACTATAGTACTGTACTATCCAACTGCTAGTTGCCACAACCTGAAACCAGGTGCCACCAGCACTGGATCTGTCAACTCCCAGTTTGTTATCAGTCCTCACTTTTTTTCTATTTTTTGGGATGGCTTCCCTAGATCTACATCTAGCTGATCAACAAAGGATCAATACTCTTAAGTAACAACAGATACAACCAAGACATCTGTTGTGCAGTCACAGGCCTGTTTTATTTTCCTGCCTACAGCAGATAGTGCTAGAAAATGGCCTGTTGCAAGAATGCCTCTTGCAACTAATTTGTTCAGTCTTAGCTCTGGGAAAGATGTTCCTGGCACCTTGTGGGTGCACTTTTACACAAACTTCGCTTTTTTACGCTGATAACCACTAGTGCTGGGTGCAGGGCTGTTTCAATCCCTCAATATTATCCTGTGTAGACAGCTTTAAACTGCCATCTTGTCAGGATTAGAATATGGCTGCCTGACTGCATTGTTGTACACAAATGTCAGAGCTGACCTATTCAGATGACTGTAGGCCACTCAATCTTTCGACTTACTGAAGGTGTTAAGAAAGTTCATAATGTCTTTTCACCAGCTGAACCAGGTTTTTTGACCTATGACTGCTGCTGCCTCCTCTCATAGGGAAAGAAGAGTGAAGTAGATGGCATTTATTCAAGTTCTTTAGCTTGGGAAGTGGCACTCCAGAAATTACACAATCCCAGTGCATTGTCTACTCCAACAGCCTCCTTTGGCTCTGTCCAGGAGGTTCTGCCCATTTTAGGGAGGACTCAGTAGCTCTCGTCCACCCTTTAAGAAACCTCACAGGTCGTAGAGTGGGATGGGTTATGTTTGCATGTCTTGTGAGGCTTTGGCACAAGATTCCTGCTCATTTTGAGTATTGTCTCAGGCTTGTCTATAAAATTTGATACACTCAACCCTTCAAGAGTTCTGTTGGCATAGGGCAGCTGTCTACTCCAAACATCTGTGCCCATATTTGAGAGATATTGGCCAGGAAGCACTTATTTTGGTTCAGTTATTTCTTAGTGGTGGTGAAGATAACTACTAAGATGATCCTCAATCTTTAGGAGTCCACACCGACAACCTCAGCACTCTCGTACCTCTTGGATAACCACTGTGACTTATTTTAACTAATTGTTCTACCTATACTTTATTCAAAAGTAAAAAAAATCATTTACTGTATCCGATTTCCTCACCATAGTACCCCACCTTGTACTACTACAGGTCACTTAGTACTACACTGAACATATAATTCAATTATCTTATCACACTTTCCTTATTGCCATGTTAAATAATTACAAAATTTAATTGTATCAACTCAAATTAATGAATACTTATGAATGTCGGTCACTGTGTTTCTTCAAGATTAACTTTTCACTTTGTAAATTACAACTCGCTGCAAATCCTTAATGTAAGCCTCGATTTCATTATTAACCATAAGATTTGCCCGAAACGCTATGCAATTTTCAGGGCAATGCAAAAAATGTACCACCATGAATAAAATCTGCAATGAAGTAACCTACCTTCCCACCCCCCCAGTTCATTCATTAACTGTAGGTAGTAAATAGGCGATTGCAACCTTTCCACTGCCACCCGCTGTATATGGGGTTGTTTACACGACATACAAATCAAATTATGAAACTAGCTCATCGCATATGTAAGGTGCTTAGCTTAGGAGACTGCATGTGGTTGTTCTCAAACCAATTGTTGATTAAACTGTATAACCAGCTTATCAAAACTTGCTAAGCTAAATGATTTTGTCCACTTGTAACCTCCATTACTACCCACAGGATGGGTAATTGGGTGTATAATAAATAAAATTAACTCTGGTCATGTTCCTGGAGATAGATGCCTTCTGGCATGTCCCTATCCATCTGCAATTCAGTAAATCAACTGTGTGTCTTCATAATGCTATAAAACAAGTAAAATTTAATAGACCATTCTACATTTTTTCCCATTAGATTTAACCATAGTCTAGGGATTGGTTTGAGGAACCTCATACAGTGAACCACCACAATTTCCCAAGAAACATCAAATTTCTTGGGCATATCCTCTATATTGAATAATCAAATCAAGTCATCTTGCCTATAATTGATCAGTTGTATAGGTACCCAAAATCAAATTGTTGCAATGCCCTTACGACCTGCATAACAGTCCACGATGCAGTTGTAGCACACTGATAAACAATACTAGACAAGTACATTTGCACCACACAACTCCTGGCCACCCATTCTGAATTGTACACCCCTGTTCACCCAGTAGTAATGGGGGACCTGGTTTTACACCAATTGCCATGTCATATTCAAGGGAACACACAGTAGGGTAAGACCTAAGATGAGCCATGGGAAGGAGAAGCTCTTAAGCCCGTCAAGATGAATGAAATCATGTACTGTACCCACCTGAAATGTTATATTTAATGCACACTACATTGAAGTCGAGTTAGTGTACTGTATACCAAACTTTCCAATGCATATCCTAGTAATAAGGCACTTGTATACCAGCACAGATGTATAATTGCCAGTTTACTATCAAGATATTTGAAAACACACCCCTGACAAAATAGAATTAGTGCCAAAAGTGGAAGCGAAATAATTGTTTTCATCACTGAAATACATAATTGAAGTGTTCTTACCTTCTTTATTTTGTAAAGAAACTGAGCTGTATAAAAACTTATGGATTCTGTACTTTTCACATCAAATAAAATCTTTTGTACGGAGAAAAACCTAGAAAATAAAACCTGGCAGCATGGAAACGCCTGAAGTCTCCAGGATGTTTAATAATAATAACCAAGACAAAGTGTAAGACAATACCTGAGATGTATGAGGTAACGGAGCCACTGATGAGCATTAGGATCGGAATCACTGGCCCCTACAGGCATGTTGAGTGTACGCTGACGGACGAACGTGCGTGAATTGGGCGGCATATCAGACAGGTCATACATGACCACAAACATCTTCACAACTGTCCCGTGCGGGTTGAAAAGTGTCACCTGAACGGTTCCTTTGTTTGGCACATGGTAACCTTTTTTGCCCAAGTTAATGTGACCCTAAAAAATAATTCCATACAAGTAAAAATACATAAAGTGACCAATATAGGCCTAATTGTCAAAATGGTTCAACAGCATATGCATTAAATTTAAATAAAACAAGGTACCATAATACACTGTATAAAGACATTTGCAAGCAACTGTAGGAGAGTGTCGTTTCGTAACTATGTGTATGCTCTACATTTATCTGAATTACCCAGTACAGTGGAACCTCTATTAACGAGTTTAATCCGTTCTGGCACCGAGCTCGTTACCTGGAAAACTCGTCTTTGGAAACAAATTTCCCCATTTAAAATAAAAGAAATAAATTTAATCCGTTCCACTCCCAAAAACATCCATACTTGTATGACTTTTTTTTATGTAAATATAATACTGCACATGTAAATATAAATGTTTTGTTGTAGTGTTTTAATATTTACTTTACCTTATGAAGAGTAGTTGCTGGCTTGAGGGAGACGATGGAGAGGTGGGAAGGAGGAGAGGGGTTATGGTGTGGAAGGAGAATCCACCTCTGAGTCAGGCGCTCTCTCTCTTCTTGGGAATTTCACCCAAATTTCATTTCAAATGTCACACAAGGATGCGTTAGACCAGCACCAAATAAAAAACTACGTTGATTATACTCGTTGTGTCAACAATATAATAGTCTTACCACGAAGATACAATACAATGCCGTTTTCTCAAATAGGCAATGTGGGTATTAAAGAAAACGGAAATTTCATGACAAACATGTATACAATCCCCAAGTCGATCGGATAAGAATTGGATTTTAAAGAAATATTTGCTCAAATGACGCTTGAGCACAATGTTTGGGTGCATTCAAGATAAAAAAAAGTGTGCTACGTTCAAGCGACATATACCTGCGAAAGTGATAACACTTTCATAAAGTGTTATCACAAAGTGATAAATTAATTAAACATTTTCACACACTGGGTTGTCACTGCTTTATCAGGGCAGCTTTTCCAAGAATGCGTTCACCTTTTCAAACATTCCAAACACTTCCCTGATCTCAGTGGAAGAGGCAGCATCCTCCCTTACCTCCTCATTCCCTTACTAATGGTGTAAATTGTTGATGAGGACCTGCCATACTTCCTTGTGAGATCAATCACACAGACACCACACTCATGCTTTGCTATAATTTCCTTCTTGAAATCCATAATAGTCTTTCTTCCTCTTGAAAACACTATCTTTAGCAAGAACAGTATAACAAATTAATGTTACATATATTATTAATGTTTTATTATTAAAAATGTATAACTTTAATCTCTCTGCTGCACACCTGTTAATAGTAATGAAATTCAAAGAGCATTGTTGTTACGAAGGGGACACACATACTACCAGCAAACTATGCAAAACTGCCACGATATACTAATATGTCTATAATTCTAGGCATAATGTTGCTATTATTATCAGCTATCTGATAACAATAGTGTATAATTTGAGATTGATTATATATATATATACACAAGTATGCACAGTGGAAGAGTTAAATTAACGTTAGTCAACTTTTTTATTACTGTATAGCTGATGTATCACTCCTACCCCATGAAAAGTGGGAAATGAGAATATACAAAATATAGTTTCCTTACCATATACGGAGATGAGATCTGGTCATTATCACATAAGGTATAGAAGAAGACAGTAACAGGCTTGGTAGTGCGCTTAGGACAGAAGGCTCCCGAGGCTGCTATCTCCGCAGTGAAGCCCTGTACTGTGGATACAGGTTCAAGACGCCCATTTAACACACACTCCTCAAAGCTGCCTAGGAGGTTGGAACACGTAACAGTGGCTGGAGCCGATATCGATAGCTGTGTCGATTTGCTGGTGTCGATGCAAGCTGAGTGTGTCTCAACAGTGTAGACTTCTTCCTCCTCGTTATCACAGGTATACAACGCGCTGCAGTGGAACGATGTCGATCTACAATTGTTTTTTTAAAGGATCAGTCAAGTAAAGGAGAGTTGCATTTCTCCAAAGACTAGATGAAGTGGGATAATACATGCAAAGCTAATATGATGGTACATCAAAGTCATGAAGTTCGTGCCAAACTGACTGAAATCATTTGAGGTAAGCTAATGACAATTCTTTCCTCCCCCACCATTAAACAAAACTATAAGAATGAAACTATACTAAACTATGTCAAAACAAATAAATGGCAAACTAAAGCACAAGCCATAGGCTGCTATTACTATAGCAAACATTAATCAACCGTGTGCAATAGGTATTACTAATCTTAAGTCAATTTGGCACATACAAATATAAAGCCGTAAAATACTATTTCTCGGTAAAAATCTTGAAAATAGCTAAAAAACCGATACTGTATGAATGCAAGCACATATTCATGTAGATGTTTGTGAACATGTGTTGATGTGAGATTGTGTGTGCATGTACATTTCTGTTCGGTAAACAAATACGCACACGTGTCTGATTACATGTGTGCGCACCTCGTGTGTCAATTGCGTGCACATATTTAACACCGTGGTCTGACCCAAGTATCCGAGGCTCTCATTCAAATACCCGCAGGCTGCAACATTCATTGAAGCTCATTCAGTAGGCTGCACATAAAATTATTACAAACATTTGCAGCAACACTGCAACAATTTACACATGCCTGGTTCACAATATATAAAAATAAGATTTCAAAATTTTATTGAATAACATTATGAAATTAAATTGTGAAATATACCAAAAGTTATTTTCTTTGAACTGTACATTAGGCCAATTCTTTGTGAACATTTCAGTGCCATAAATATAATCACAGTCTACAATAAAAAAAAACATGAACATATGTCAACATTGACATTATCTGCCCACAGTACCAGGTAGCATTGTAACGCATAATTAACCCTCAAACCGCGCATATCATATATAAATGATATCAGTGACAAAACCGAAACCGCGCACATCATTTATATATGATTTCGTGTCTAGCGCTATAATTTAAACGCCCCGCCTGGGATAGGGGCAGCTATAGTACAGCCACGACCAATAGTTGCCAGATGCCACCTAGAAAAAAAATCCAGGCCAACATTCTTGGGTGTTACAGCGTCAGTATTGAGCAAGCCACCAAGGCTGGCGCACGCAGCACGAGCTCACAGCACCGCTGTTCAGCTTGTGACCACAGCATCGCCTACAAATACCATAATATAAATGATACTGCTATTATTTAGCAGTGATAGTATTACTGAAGCCCTCTGACTGTGATAAAACTGACCAGGATACTGATAATAGCAGGATTGTGGTGATATTTAGCGCTGTGCTCCATGGAGGGAGGAGTAAGGCAGTGGAGGGAGGGTTGTGGCGTCATCTTTTGACTGTGTGTGGCCATCATTTATTGACTGCACTCAGCATACCAGCTTAGTGGTTCGATATGGTGAACACAAATGTAGATACTTATATATAACGTGTGTATAGAGTGTGATAACAGCGAGAGGAGTAGGTTGGGAGCTGCCATTTTGGCGAGGGAGGAGCATCGTCTGCACGACTTGGCATGGTGTTTATTGATGGCCACTATGGTCTTTGGGCACCATACCAGCTTATTTGTTCAGGTATGGTGAATAAAACAGGTAGATACTTATATATAATGTGTGTATATAGCATAATAACACCACAAACAATATTGTTGGAGGACAATTAGTGCGTCTGGCCTTGAGGGCGGCCGCCAATCAGCTGACTGTGTGAGTAGCTACGTCTTATGGCATTTACTCACCATACAAGCTTAGATGTACAGTTATGGTGAACAAAACATGTAAATACGTATATATAACGTCTGTGTATAGTGAATAAATACAGAAAGAGTATTGTGGGAGGTGAATGAGGGTGAGTGAGGTGGTGTTGAGGGAGGGAGTGGCAGTGAGTGGCTCGCTGGCGTTTGGTTTTTCACTCCTCGTTGCTTTTTGACTCACAAGACCAACTTAGTAGTTCGTTATGGTGTACAAAACATGCAAATACTTATATATAACCTGTGTATATAGTGTAACAACAGCAAAACTATTTGTTTATTGTTTTATGAACATAATAATTGAATCACTAATATGCACACCATAATTTTGAGTACAGCGATGGTTCACACATTTTATAATATAAATATACCACAATTCACTGTATGGAATAATATTACTGCAAAAAAATTAAGAAAAAATCAATCAGGAGACATTGAAATAATTAGGTAATAATATATTTGTGGCAACTGCCGTCTGACAGCTCGGGCGGAGCAGACCTCGTCTGGCGAAGGCTCTGCCAACGCCCCTTTTTAGCCACACTTCCCTACCCTATTTCGGCTAAAATATGCCACCTACGATTTTTTTGTTATTTTTTCCGTGATCAGGAAACAAATATGAACACTTCTATAAGACTAAAGAATTTTTTGGTTTTTTTTTTTTTGTTGCGCCTGTGGGTGTGAATTCCATTTGGGACCCTAGCGGTTTGAGGGTTAAAGAACATTTTATATGGTGTATGATTGGGATCCACTGGGAATCTGACAAAAATATAAATTTTCAATTTTCCAGAGAATACTTGTGTTAAAGAGCAAAATTCAGTCTGCAAAACCATCTGGCACAGATGTCGGTGGGCTGTAGTGTGACAAGGGTCAAGGTCTGTGTCATGCGCACCAAGATCTCTTCAAAGTCGCCAAAATCTGTGCTGTGCAATCTCTTAAATATTTGGTAGATATTTGGTTCAGCAATATTCTAAGCAAAATAATTTGTGATAAACCATGCATTAATTTATGCTATATAAACAAAAAGTACCGCACTGGATGAAGCGGGATAGGAATACTGTGTGTCATTAGAAGTTCAAATATTTGAAGAGAAGCGAAGATGTAACAGCATACATGAAATCATTATGGGGCATGCAAGTCATGTGAAGCACAAGTCTGCCAACTTCAAAAAAATACTCTCCAAAACTACTCCCTGGAACAGTATAACAAGTTATCCTGGGTCAAAGGGAGCAAGGGAGGGGACTATCGGGAAAGCGCCAAGCCATTACAAGGCGAGGGAGGTAAACAAAGGAACGAACAAGACAGGCACAGTGTTACTTATACCGACAATAAATTCTTGGTCAAATATTTCAAAGTTCCTGGAAATATCTAAATTTTAAAGATAGTCAAAAAAATATTATATATACATATATATACAGTATACATATACATATACACATATATATATACATATACTGTATATATATACATATATATATATATATATATTATATACTGTATATATATATATACGTATATATATATATATATACACATATATTTATTTTTAGATTCTACAAGGTTGTTCACTCAATAACGAGTTTTCTTTCTAAAGAAGAGAGAGAGATCAGGTGCCAATTATCAGTTAAAGACGACTCAAACTCACCTTTTAATAGCAGCAACACTATTCAGACTCGAATCGTAGTCAAAACGTTTTCCTTTCCGGAGAGGTGCTGGGGAAGACGTCAGAGGCAGTCCCGTCTTGCTGTGAAACACCATATTAGTTGCAGAATCCAAAGATCGTCTGAACTGAGCTTTTTCACTGGCTGATGGGATAGGAACTCCCTTTCCATTACATATTTTTTCCACTTCATCATCATCATGATTCAGGTCTCGAAGTTGAATAATATGGGCACTCTCCTCCTGGACATCCATTTCGCATATGTCACGCTTTTCATGTCTTCCTTGTTCTGACCCTTCACTCCATTCCATATCATCCCCATAGTTTTGTGGTTTATTATCCTGAGTGTTATCCTGAGCTGGATGATGAATTTTAGTCATAAGGTGTTTGAGCAAACTTGTACTCTTTAAAAATCCTTCGCGGTTATCCCGAACACTTCTACTAGCATCGTTATTTTTATCTTTTAGAACCGTTTGCCTAGCTATTTCCGAAGGTAAATTTTCATCGAAATGACTGCCATTTGATAATTTGTTCTCCAGATTTTTAACTTCAACTGAATCAACAGATCTTCCCTCTTCAAACTGTAATGCCCTTTTTACCGTTTCTTTTTCTTTTAAACATTTTAACTTTACCGAATCCTGACCATGACTTTCTTCTTCCAAAACCTGACTGTACTCTTTTTGGATGCTTGATAAAACTGCACTAAATGGGCTCTTAACCAAAGTTTGTGAAGTTTGCTTCTGGGGCTGGGAGGTAACAGGCTGGGTGGGTTCACTATTGGCAGTAAAGAAACTTGTCTTAAGCGTGATTTTCTTTGCTTCAATGCATCTAGATTGACTTGAAGTTAAAAATGATTGCACACTTTGCCCACAAACATTTTTTGAATCTGTAACCTGTTCACTGTATACATCCGCACTACTATTATCACAAGATTCCTTACTTACATCACTACAAACTCTGGTCCGATATAATTCACTTCTATCAACTAATGTCTTACAACTAGAAATATCACAATGTTTCTCACCACTACGAGTTATAGCTTCAAGAAACAAGTTTTCAGGACTAGAGGTTAACTCCTGGACATCTTTGTCCCAATTTTCTTTATGGCACCTTACATTGCCATGAAAGTCAGAAGATGGGGTTTTTGGTCCCACATTATCTTTACATTTGCTCCAAGATGTGTCGACTGTCTTCTGTGCATTTTCCTCAAGCTTGTAATTACTTTTACCTTGTTCCTTCGTATGAAAGGGTGAGAATTTGCCCTCTTTCCAATATCTCCCTTCCAATTTCTTTTCTCTATCGGTTAAATATTTTACATCAATTTCTTTTTCTTCCCAGGATTTATTGCTAATGTGACCACCTTCCTGATAATGTGACAATTTTTTGGTTTCACAAGAACTTCTTGGAGATTCGGCGTTAGATTTATTCCTATGACAGTCTATCCGTAGAGGTGGTACAGGAGCTGGTTGCCTGAGAACACTAAGAATTTCCATAGTTTCTTTAGGAGTTAACTCAAAATTAAACTTGCTGCGAAGCAAGTGGCTTGGGCCAACATCACCTCTTTTCTTCAGTTCTTGATTTAAATCCTTAAAAACATTTACACAGATTACTATACTGAATTATTTACACAGTATTTAAATACATACAAATACAAATCAAAATATTTGAGACATTACAATTACAGAGAAATGTTTAAGAAAAACTAAAAATAAAATTATGTATTTTAAACAATAAGGAATAATATGTGAATATGTAAAACAAACACACAACTGAACACTGATCAATCTAGATGGAATCATTGCATATTTATATATGTAAAATCTAAACAGCACAACCTTACCTTTGACCGACATTGTGTAGATTTAGACTCCTCTCTTCTGCCTACTTCAGACAAGTCCTCAAGACTGGAGCACAAGTGTTTTCCAGTATATGAGCAACACGGTCTAAGCTGGTCATCCATCACCCTCGGAAAGTCTGTACCTTCCTGTGTCTGTTTCCCTACAGGTGGCATCACATTGCTCTGCTTCACTCGTGTGCTACACATTTCACTTCCCATTTTGTTGCCGCTTGTACAAGGGTCATTTTCGGATTGAAACTGTTTAAAATATTCTCTCTTGCTGTGCTGATGATCCGTTTGACATTCCCACTCGCTAGGATGTTCTCCTCGTCGTTTCAAGCCTTGATCACGGCCTCCATTAAAATCTTGACAACCAGCGCCAATTTCAAGATATTTGCCCCTAGTTCTTAGCCTTACATATGGATCACACTCCTGGTATTCTCCAACAGGTCTTCCATCTTTATAAATGGTTGAAAGCTCTGGGTATTCTCCAGCAGGATTATGATATTCATGCTGCTCTTGCACTTGGTATTCAGGATAATGTTGGTATTTCCCACCTCGTGGAGAAATCTGACTTGGTGGCTTTTGATGCTGGTCATAGCTGCAAGGATTTACAGAAAGATGAGTTCGTTGTGGATGGGGTGTAACATGCCGAGGTTTCTGTGGCATTACTTGCTGAACATGTGACCAGCACATTTGTGGACGATTGTAAATAAACTGTGGTCTTCGATATTGTTGGTATGGCCCTGAGAAGTCAAATCTGTACGGGTTGTGCTGTAATTGATGAGGATGTTGTTGAAGATGTATTGCTTCTGCATTCGGTGAACACAGTGAATCCACCGGTGCTTGGTGAACAACTGGTGTTATTGGGTACCGTGCCTGGGTCCAAGAAAATGGGTGAGAAGGTGCAGCTGGTCCTAGCATCATGCCGATATCTGGAGGTTTGTTAATCTGGGGAGCTGGTGGTCTATGACGACAAATGAGATGTTCAGGAGTTTCCAAAGACGGTGAGCCTGATCGTGAAGGTGACTGATAACGACGAGGGAAGCGAGTAAGGGAATTTGGGGGATCCAAGAGAGATTCACCGAGCTGTGTATCTGGGGACTCGCTGCGACTAATACGCGTGTTCTCTGCTAATCTTGCCTTCATAATGCTTCTCCTTAAGTCGTCTTCACACCTAAAAAATTTACAGGTAGTTAACCAAATTTCACAAATCCAAAAGATGTTTGAAAATACTGTACATTAACCCAGCAGTTGAACCTCAAATTCCCGAAATCCCTTGCAATAGTAACCCCTCCCCAAACCGTTCCTCCTAAAGTCTTCACCAGTAGCCCATTGCATTGCCACAGTCAGGCCTGGTCCTCTGAAATTCACGAAATCAAGGTAACATTTCTTAAACTTGTTATAAGCTACAGTATGTAGATCAGAACCAATTGTTGCAGATATATATATTGAGCAGTACAAAACTACTATGCATCTAAATAGGAGCTCCTAGAATAAACTGATTTTCTGTTATATCTACAGTAAAAATCCAAGCGGTGTCATGAAAAGGTCCAAAGGTTTGCCACAACATTAACTCTGTAAACAAATCTGCTAACAGAGCCAAGCTAAACAAAAAACTTTTGCCATGATATTTCTGGCATCCCCCCACCCTCTAGCTAATGTGCTTAACCCTTTAACAGCGCAAGTTGTATATATACAATTTTGGTCTAATTGCCTGATCGGTGCACATCGTATATACACACTTTAAAGTACAGTACCGCGTAATATTTAAATGTACCGCAGCTACACGGGGTTCACATCAGCTTCCTCAGGGCTCTAGTAAACAGCCACCATTTAAAAAAAAAATCATGGCCAACATTCCTGGGTGTGAGAGCATCAGTACTGAGTGAGCAATCAAGGCTGGTGCATGCAGGATGAGCTAACAGCACTGCTGTTTAGCTTGTGACCACAGCATCACCTTTAAGTGTTAAAATATCTATGTGACTGCTATTATTTAGCGAAGATAGTATTACAGAAGAGCTTGACTGTGATGAAGAGTGTACAATGTTCAGATATTGAACATAATGCTGTTCAAGATATTCACAGCACTAGCCACAACACACTACCATTGTTTGGTCCATCTAAGAATCTTGAAACGACTTTTGTTCCTTTATATGACAAGTCATTATGGTGAACACAAATGTAGATACTTTTATACGTGTGAATGTAGTGTAATAACAGCACAAACAGTATGCTAGGCAGAGCCATTTTGGCAAGTGAGGTGCCGTCGTCTGCTGGCTACTGTGTGACCCGTCATGCAATGTATAGTGGCCACTATGCTGGACACCATACCAGCTTAGTTGTACAATTATGGTGAACAAAACATGTAGATACAGTACTTGTGTATAATAAATGTGCTTTATTCTTTCACTTCATTTGCTTGTTATCTTTAACCTTTTTCCCATACATAGCTATCCTCACATTTTTCAAAGAGATTAAATGCTATAGATATCCATATGACCCTTGATTGTTGCCGCCGGAGGCGGCTAGTTTATTGTGCACCCCATACTCATACTGTGAGCGGTAGCACAAAAAGCATTATAGAGGACAAAAGATCCTTATCAGACCTCATCTTAGATTATTACAAAAACAATTTCATCTATCCTTCACACCTTATAGTTACAATGTCAGCTAGTTACAGAGAGTGCTATTTCAAGAGCTATATATTTACAGCAAGTCATACATTAATGGTAGGTTTTATCGCTAATACATAATAGTTTGATCCTCTTCAGTCAAATCCTATTAGTTTCATCTATTCAAATTATCATTATACAATCTAATTGCTATTAATTTTAGTGTTAGTTGCCACTTGGTTTTCCTAGTAGGCTGCATCACTACAGCTACCTTTCCTACCATATTTAATCTACTGGGTATTTTCTACCTTTTATGTGCCTTCTGGAAAAATAACTACATGCCTTCACTCTCAAACTTTTTTCTCATCTTTTCCGTGCCAACAACTTCTGTCTGCTACAGACATGCTTTGTCAAATCCGTACAAATATTTTTTACCAAATCCCTTTAAATCCCTTTGTCAAATGTCTTTAAAACATTACTATTATTGTTTAACAATACCAACCATTGCCTTGAATCCTACTACTAAATGGCTAATTACCTACAACAATGCACACCGGTAATTTTATTTTACCTCCACGGTACAGTACTTTGAAAAGGTAAAAATTTGCATTTCCACTTACTTGCCCAACTCTGTTTTATTTTGAGAATTTCCAGAAGAGCCTTCCAACAGCAAGGCATCAACCTCGTCCTCCTCTTCATGCGGTTCATTACACACAACTACTGGAACCTTGTCGCTGCGGGGAAGGGATCGTACTGCCACCTACAATTTAATGCAATTGTATTCAAGTAGGCACAATAACAGGTTTTAAATACAGTTCTTTTAAATGAACAAATGACACGCAGAAATCACAATAGTGCGATGCATCAAATGAACAAATCCACAAGGGCCATGACGAGGGTTCGAGCCTACATCAGAGAGGATCTCGACGTGCCTTGTTCTACAGTACTTTTAATATTAAATCTAAACCAATTCATTATTATTCAATTACAAACTCAAACTAAGAAGAAGGATTATGTTCCCCAATTGTTTCCATTTTTGGGTCTGGGGAAAATATTAACATGAAGGAATTGTTAGCAGCTGAATGACAGGTATATGGTCAGATCTAACACTTGCCCAGTCAATCCAGTGGTGCAAGCCAGTGGCATCCTCCCGCTTCTATGGAAGCAGTAGAATGGCGGAAAATCAAATGCAGTATTTGGTACTGGGTACTGAAGTAGGCTCTGTGAAATGCTTTATGATAGAGGGGGTGACAATAGGGCTACATGAGAAATTTTAGAAATTAAACAAAGGTCACATGAAAAGGATCAGAGAGATGGTTAGCAAACCAACACATTGCATAAAGTCTAGAAGCACATTTGGGAAATGTCAATGACATTTATTGAAATATGTGGAAGGAGAGAACAAATGACATGCACAAGATCCTTACTTTAATAGAAGTGTCCTGGCCCATGTATGCAAGTGGAAATACATGCTCTTCTGCCTCTTCTGTAAATTTGGAACAAAAAACTGGTGATGTTACTGTGAGACGGTACAACACGTTGGGAGGGCGGCAGCCCCTAGAAACACTCAGCCAAGCAGACAGTTGTGAGAAGTGCAAGAAGGAGCGGACAGCTGCCATCAGCGACCAACCAGTTGCTGTTGCTTCTACAAGCCTGAAAGGAAAAAGTTTACAGCTCTTTGAAAAGCTCGCCACCACCATTTGGTTGACTATATATACACCTGCAGACTTGTAAATACAGTAACATTAAAGAATAAAATATATAAACAATAATAATGTTCTACTGTATTAAATACAGATTTTTTATTATAGCAGCAGCATTTTACTGGTCTTTTTTTATATTGTTGCACACAAATCTGGAGCCAACATGTACAAAACACAGTTAACAACTATGAGATATAACGAGAGAATAATTCAATTGGTAACTAACAAAAATTACCAGTAATACAAATAAAAAAAATACTAGAGTGCACTGAACCAAAATGTTTTCATGCCTTTATCATCCCAAATACTGCATGCAAAATGGAAAATTCTTTGGCAACACTAGTAACCAAAACAACATATTTGCAAGTTTAAACACTAACAATTTTACCAATGCCAAAGTAATACTAAAAACTCCTCTTCCTCAATATCTTTAAATATGCAGTGCTTGTTTGAGGTGGTAACCATCAAAGGCAAATTAACATAATCTAAAAGTACTGTACTGCATTGGGATCATTATTTAAAGATATTGTAGAATCTTAAATATATAGGTAAACAAATAATAAATGGTACTCATAATTATATATCATTATATTTACCACTATTTTGTAAACAAGTTTGTTAAAGACTCTGCAATTCCACTTTTTATATTTTTTAATTTGACAAAATTGTTAATTGTTATGGTAACTCTTACCAACATGTCTGATATAACTGTGCTGTATTGTTAGCAACTTTTTATATAATTTACAATCAGGGGGCCTAACAACTGAGTGGACAGCGCTTCAGATTCATAGTCCTGAGGTTCCGGGTTCAATCCCCAGTGGGCGGCGGAAACAAATGCGCAGAGTTTTTCACCCTGTTGCCCCTGTTCATCTAGCAGTAAACAGGTACCTGGGAGCTAGACAGCTGCTACGGGCTGCATCCTGGGGGTGTGTAACAAAAAGAAGGTCAGGTCGAGGACCGGGCCGCGGGGACGCTAAGCCCCGAAATCGTCAAGATAACCTCAAGGGGAAGTACGAACCATTAGATGGCTCTGGGTAGTGATTAAATGGTCCAGTCATTGCTATACTGTACAGTACATCAATTGCTTTGCCAAGAATGCCCACAGTGGTATTGGCCCTTGTCAATTACAGCACAGTAGTAGTTTTTTTTTTTTAATTTGTTATTTGTATCCAATAGTGTATTGTACGAGCTTGGTAATTCAAAATTCTGGTAACATGCATCTCCAAGTAATCCATATATTTTTTTTTTTTTTTTTCTCTCTATACCGAACAAATTAGATTGCACAGATTTCTGCCAAATGAAAATTCTAAATGTTTTAATTTTTTAACATTCCCAGTAAAGAAATTTGGCAAATTCAAATGTCCAACTAACATGAATTAGGGCAGGCCCATATAATTTTGATTATCAAGCATAGACAGTGCAGTACCTGATTTAAGGTTGCTCTAGCTTACCCAGCTACTTCATTGCCAAGGATCCATTTATGAGCTAGTATCAAACTTTGGCCGTCTTGAATTTTGAAGCCAATTAACACTAACTTTTTTTGCACTAAGATGAGGAAGCAAGTATTGCTAAATGTTTGCAATTACACAATCTAAGACAATATTAAAGATGGAATATAGAATTTAAAAAAATAATAAAGGCAAGTTATGACAAAATATATCGCCAAGAGGGTTATGTGTATTTACCCCACAGACAAAGGGTCAAGATATAGTTTTATATTCAGATGACCATATTGAGGTTTACAAATTGTCAAATTTGTACACTCAAGTTACTTACTCTGCAAGCATTATTAATTAGGGTTTATATGCCAACTGCCTGCAATACCTGCGATCATAGATAGTGAAGTTCCACTGTTCAATCAACCGAAGGTTTTGAGAGGGAGCTGTTGTAGTGTCGAGAGTTGTGGCAAGAGCTGCTCCGTGCTCACACTCGGCAGCGACCAACACTTCTAGGCTCACTCCTACACCAACACCCCACATCACACGCAACTGACGCATCAATGCTCCAGCTTGCATACACTATAAGTAAAAAAAAATGTAAATATTAATAAATTAAATTCTTACACTATCAATTATCTTTATTACTACAGTATTAATAAATAGAATTAACGTAAGTGTTTGTACACAGTTATTTGTTTACGTCTCTTAAGTTTCTCTCTATTACAAACATCTGTACAGTACCTGGCATTTAAAATTAAGAAATTTGTTACTTTACATTTGCTCTAAGTCAACCTTAGTGATCCAATAATTCACTCATCATAATCAAGAAAAAGTTATGAATTTCAGTACAGTAAATTTACAGCAAGAACTGTTTGCTTATGTAATCAATGGTAGTACTGTTCAGCATTGCCATGGTAGTAGTAAAGGTGTTGCCCTAATTTGTACATCCTTGGGGGGGGGGGGGGGGGGAGAGAGGGGGAATGCTTGCACAAATTTCATAATATGGTCAATGTCTGTTTTACTGCCTTGTTTCTTGCAGGTCTGCATTCAATCCCCAAATGTCCAAGTGGTTGGTATCATGCCTTCCCTTGCTCCTATCCCAAATCCTTATCCCCCTCCATATCCCTTCGAAGTGTTATATAGTTATAATGGTTTAGCACTACGCATAATTACCTTCCCTTACCTTGTACTTTTATATCTGCATCCTAATATCCATTTTTCTGCTCTTATGCTTTTTTAAAGTACAATAATCTTCCTCCTTTTTCATTAAATCTAAGTGCAAGACGTCCTGTTGCACAGTGATCACAGTAAATACTGTATTTATTTCAAATAAAAAATAGTGCTAAGCATTTTTATTATATACTGTACTATACATTATTTTGGAGAATACAGCACATTAATTACTATATTAGACAATACCAATATAGGGTACTATAGCAGCAGCCACATCAACAACAGCTGGCCAACAACATTTTTTACTGTTACAAATCAGTTAGAACTGACTAGTAACTTTTTATTAGAGGTAGATTAGAAATTAAGAAGAAATGAAGATGTTAAGCATTGCCTTATTATGTTAACTAGTATGATTATGTGTGTTTTTAGTAGTATGGGTGTGGTGTGGTTAGTGAATGGTATGGTTGTTAGTGTGTGGTATGGGTTTACTTGTGTAAAGACACGCTGAGCATAGCCAGTGGTGCGAGATGGTATTTTAAGCGGCTTAAGCGCCATGACCTGAGGTCGGGATAAGCGAGTATCAACCCAAGGAAAATGGGAAGTAATTAGTGGAAATGTACCAATAATATGTTTGAAATTGCTGGAACCAGAGAGATGTTAACAGAAATCTGGATTCATATAGTAATAGCTTATTGATAGCAGTTTTAGGCCAAATATGTTTCAACCTTCTAATGTAAGGTTGGCATAAGGGGATTATATTCACAAGTACAAGGAACACTGCCCTAATGGCGGCAGTGGCCATACTGTTTTACACCTCAGGTTAATTGTAAAGTAAATGATGTACCTATTAGTTTCAGTAAGGAAACTATTGCAAGTAATTATTCATTCATTTTGCCACCCATTGTAAGAGTATGGCTATTTAGTAATGTAAGGTAGAGAAATGACTAATGCCTTATCATACATTTGGCAGGGAACTAGTTTGCCAACAGGCCTACCACTCAGCTCTGTAAGAAAGCATTTTGGTGTTCAATGTTAATTATAAATGTAATGAGTATGACTTATTCCTTTGCTGTTATTATTGTACCATTAATTACCAGCTTAGAGCTGCTTAACAGTTCTAAGCCAATGACTAAGATGGCCAAGTAGTTAATAAATAGACCGGTGTCCAAACGCATTTTCATGTTCGAACACAGTACCTGTCTCCATATAAGGAGGGAGCACCTCTCCCGTAGCCTCAGCTGTTCCAGGCACAAGGTGGAGGATGGTAGAAAGATCTCATCTAGCCGGTGTGGCTATTAGGTTAAGTGGTTACTGTTAAGTAGGACACAGGCTTTTTAATTGTGTTGTATATTAAGTGAAAAGTGAATAGTCTTTTATTGTTAGTTGTCCCAGTGCATGAGACTTAATATTGCAGTTCATAGATAATTCTTGACCCGTGTCTGTGTCCTTCAGAGCGAGACACGTGGTGTACTTGTATCTGTGTGATTACCTTTGTTTACGTGTATGTGCAGGCTTGTAAATAGACTGGAGATTAGGCAGTCCCCATTATCATTATCCTCACTTTCTGTGCCAATGTATGGAGTGGGGAATTTAGTGGGATATTGTGCTATTCTCAAGCATTATTAGACGGGCCTGTAACAGTTACCAGTGACATAACTGGATTAATTGCAGTTCATCCGATCCTAGAAGTGTCATCACCTCTAAATCATTAATAACATTGTGGCAGTTATTTTTCTGAACACAGTATGTGCTACCCATGCACACTTTTTATCTGGTCAGACAAAATAATACTGCTGTATAACATTTGCTATCATAACTGAAAACACTATGCTTAATAATGCCCAACTGTAAATGTACGATTGAAAAGATTTGCACTTTTGCATGAAAATAGTTTCCCCTCAGTTAAATTCTAGTCTAATCTTGAGGTAGTTCGCTTGGTGGCGATTTCAAGGATCAACGTTGTCCCATGCCTCCTAGTCACTTTAACATTTGGTACATGAATGTTAGTGCCATATTACAGAAAAAAATTATTATATAGGTACAGTATCTGCATGGATTTAGCTTTATGCTCGAGTTTGAAGATCCCTGCATTAAGTTGTTAGTTACTTTTAAATGTCTTAATAATGTAAGGAAAGGTACTGATTTTAGTTACACGTGAGCTGCACTAAAGTTCATCAATTGCAGCTAACCACATTGACAACTTGCGTTAAATAGTGATTTGAATACAATACGGATACTATACTTTAAAACCTTCAACATATTTTTAATTGCTGTATTTTTATTTGGTATACACCAATGTATGTATGTATGCCCATTTGATTTTTATAGATTTAAATGGTTGTCATCATTGCCATGATGAAAATAATTAGTAGGAATTAAACATTTTGTACACTGTATACAGTAATGACAACCAACTTAATGATGCATAGTCATAGATGCTTAAAATTACTATCATTGTAATTACGAGTGCCAGCATCAGCACTAGTATGCAGTCAATTTATTATTGTTTGTGAATACAATTCTGCAAACAATTTTGATACTGTGCTTCATAAAACAAACATTTTAAAACTTTTACAGTTAAAAATTATGTTAAATCACCTTTAATGTCTAAATTGTACATAAATACTATTTAATAATCAACAGTTTTCCTCTCACTAAAAGTTGTTTTCTTCCATCCAGCCTGTGTCAAAGATGGGCTACTTTCATAAACAACAACTAAAAGGTACTTGCCATATGATCATTGGGTTGACACGAGTGCTTGTGCTGGAGCTGATGTGGAAGAGGGCAGTGGGGTCCTGCGTGATAACCCCTCTCCCCTCCCGGGGTCCGTCCCTCTACCACAAGGATGGCCAGGGCTGTGAAAACCTCCCAGGGGTCACCAGAACCATGACCCCCGGCTTCCTCCACACTACTCGACCTCATCTCCCTGCTGAAACACAATGAGCTTATTAGCTTATTTTACATATTTACCAGGTGAGTTGCATTATACAATTACAAAATTATAATAATGAAGTTCAGCCCTTTAGTAAAATACTCATTTCATCATTATAACAAAACATACCACTTAAGTAATAATTAAATTGAGTTGCTACATGGGCCATGTGCAACAGCCCCACCTCCCTCTCCATTTCCCTCAATGCAGCCAACAGCTTCATGAAATACCAACAATTAATAATTCATTGTACTAACAAAATTGTATACAATACAGGCCAATGACTTGTTAAAAATAAAGGCCAATGACAAGTATATTAAAGCAACCACAAAGCATGTAGCTACTTGACAAACATTTAATAAAATGTCATGTGGTTTATTTTCAAGATCACAGTATGGTATAATGTAAAATGTGGCAGCTGATGACGACCAAGGTTTAGGTTTGATTCGTGAACTTGAATTGAGGGTTGCCCAGCAGCAAGCCAGCTATGACTCACTACTTCTTGTGGATCTCAAGTATGATTTTCTGGACAAAGGTAACATGTTTCATACATAATTATATAATGACTCAAAAGCCCCAGGTGTGGATGGAATCCAATCCAAAGTCTTAAAGGAACTGGCAGAATTGCCTACCACTGAAACTACTTTTCACAAAATCTCTGGACGAAGGGTTAGTCCCTATAGATTGGAAATGTGTAAATGTTACCCCCATTTTCAAAAAAGGCAGAGAGCTCAGCAGGAAACTACTGGCTGATCAGCTTGATATCACACATCTGCAAGCTCATGGAGAGAATCCTCAGGGAGGGACTCATTCGCCATCTTTCAGTGAACAACCTTATACAATCGACAATATGGGTTTGTCAAGTTAAAATTTCAGTTATTGCTTTATTATTGAGACTAGTTTTAAAATGCGCGCCTTTATATTGCGAACAATTTGAAAACAGATCCTGCCTTACGAACATGCTCACATTCTTGGAATCGGTAACCAGCTACTCAAAGGCCTTTTGGAGGATGTAGTATACAGTGGTACCTCCGTTTACGAACTTTTCGGGTTACGAGCTCGATTTGTTCGGAAAATTTGAACCAGGATATGAGTTTGTTGATGCTCATATGGCCGACCTAGCGCGTGGTGGCACGGCGATCGTGCCTCAGTTTGCCAGCACGTTTACCTCGCACCCAGTGACTATCCCACCTGAATTCTTCACAAGGATTTACAGTTTCTTTTCGGATTTTTGGCTATTTGACCATAAAAGCTGTTATTATATATCTTGTCCCAAGAAAGCCAGTGGTAAGGTTCAAGGCAAGAAATCACATGTGAGAATGACCATAGAGGAAAAACAAGAGACCATTCGTAAGCATGAAAATGGAATGGTAAGCATGAAACGACTCGCCCAGAGAAAGCTGAAGTAGGCCATTGCATTAATCTTTTCAATGACAATGTGATGCCTCACTACAGACAAGTGTTGCAAAGAAGGGAAAAACAGTCTTCAATGGAACATTTCCTTGTTACGGACCAGAGTCCAGCGTCCGAGCACGGAGCAGTGACGACCGCGCCATCTGTGGGTCAGCTCCCGAAACCCCCTCCAAATGGACGACGCTATCTAGTGAGGACGAAATATACCGGCCACAAGGGCTAGTTGCCCGTCCTAATCAGCTCATAACACAGCCACTGCTGACCTCTGGTGAGGTGACGCTTAGACAGCAACGCCATCTATGGAGTGGATAGGTGGGCGTTTGTGTCAAAGCCTGTAAGTGAGGTGCCCTAGAGTATAACTAGTACTGATGACGTGTCTGATTACAGAGTCGACCTGGGACTGCTGTAATGAAAGTTGGATCAGTCTACCCAAGGCAGCCGTAGAATCTCCAAGTGTTAGCTGTAGAAGTTGTGAGTCACCCCCCGGATAACACTGTTGTGTTAGCTGTAGAAGTTGTGAGTCACCCCCCGGATAACACTGTTGTGTTAGCCGGCCTGTGACGTGGCAGTTGAGGATTTGTCGTACCCGGGACTGACTGGTGGAGAAGACTAACCACTGGGGTGTTGTGGTGAGGAGAGTGATCTGTGAAATCACACGAGGCTCCTGCCTAGGGCTCGCAACCCTAGTATCGGTCGTGGAGTGGCCTACGCAGCGTTGCTGATTGGAACCTGCCAGCTACAGGCTGGATTTGTGGTTGAAGGCCTCCACGACGGTGCACCCAGTGGGACTGATTTGGCTGGCCTGTGGCCGGGGTAGACTCGCCGAGGGAATCAAAGGATTCATCGTGAGGCCACAATAGAACCAGGACCACTCGTCTTGAGCACCGTGAACGTCTTGAGTCTTCGGAGGAAGACAAGTGATTGTAAATAAGTGTAGTAATAATAAGTGTGAGACTGTTTATATATTTATTTATGGTGGTGGTGGTGCTAATATATAATTAATAGAGAGCAGTTTTATCCCTTCCCCTTTAATTTACTTGCGTTATGGAACACACCCATTGAAAGCCACTACTAGCTTGGGGCCGGAACCCTAACAACATCAGAGAAAGAACCCAGTTGCAACCCAAGAGGGCCGTAACATTCCTTGTGAGAAATTCAAGCAGTGAGCCACAACCAGGACCTAGTGGTATACAGGCAAAACATACCAGAGAGTGCACTCCAGAGAAATCTTCACTGCCAGATGTTATAATGGAAGGGGGACTCCCCTTCCAAGTAATAATTTGAACATACTTTTGTAGTGAAGATTTGGGTGAATTGGGTATACAATTTACATTGAAGTGAAGATTTTGGGGAGGCAGGAATGGATTAATTCATTTCCCATTATTTCTTATGGTGAAATTCGCTTCGGTTTATGAACTGTCTCCAGGAACGGATTAAATTCTTAAACCGAGGTACCCCTGTACATGGATTTTGCTAAAACTTATGATAAGGTACCACATGAAAGACTGGCAAGGAAATTACAGGCCCATGGAATAAATGTTAACAGATTAGAATGGATAAAACAATGGTTGGAGGAATGAAGAAGGGTTGTGCTAAATGGAAGCGAATCTGAATGGACAAATGCGATAAGTGGGTGTCACACGGGTCCCTTTTGGGACCTACCCTTTTTGTCATACATCAGTGACATGAGAATATTACAAACCACATCATCAAATTTGCAAAGATTTATGATAAAAAGGGAAATTATGATAATATTGAAGCCTTACAAAGAGACATACATGAACTCCACAAATGGCTAGAAGACTAGCAAATGCTTTTTAATGTCGACAAATGCAAGGCCATGCATGTGGAGCATAACCCACTCTACTACCAAATTAATAGATTACATTAAATCAGATTGATGAAGATTAAATCAGATTTGATCATTAAAAGTTGCACAACAGGTGGGTGCAGCAGTCTTGGGATAAGCAACTCTTGGGATAATCAAGCACAAATTTGACTACAAGGAAAAGTAATAGTTTAACTGCATAAATCTTGGTGCACCCCCATTTGGATTACTGCATCCAAGCATGAAAACCTCATTTTCAAAGGACATGGCTGCTCTGGAGAAGGTGCAACACCGGGCAACATAAGCAATTCCAGAGCCAAATCATCTCTCGTAACAGGAATGGTTGAGGGACCACTGGGCTAACATCTGCCCTGCCATGCCTGTACTGCAATATCATTTAATTTTTTTTTTTTTTTGTAATTTATATATATAAGAGTTCTTACACTCTTGTACACCCACTAGCACGCACAACGTTTCAGGCAAGTCCTTAATCCTAATTTTCCCCGGAATATGACCCACCAAATCGTTTAACAACCAGGTAACCATTTTACTGTTGGGTGAACAGAGGCTACAGTTAAGGATTAGCGCCCAGTAAATCATCCCCGGCCTGGATACGGACCCAAGCCAAAGCGCTCGCGAAACGCCAGGAGAGTGTGTTACTACTTCACCATGGGGACTGTTGTGTATAAATCTCGACATTGGAGATTTGCACAACCTACTTGTTATGCAACTTTTAAAATACTGAACAAGTTAGAGGAAGTTGATCCAAATATTTTCTGACAGTCAGATATAACACAAAAAAGGAGCAACGGTTTCAAGCTGAACAATCCACAATGTAGGACCTAGAATAGGAGATGCTTTTTCACCCACAAGGTTATGGAACCTACGGAACCGCCTACTCACCAAAGCAGTAACTGCCGAGTTTAAAAATATACCTGGAAAAGATCAAGGCAAATCTAACATCTTTGTCCTGGTGCAGTCATTGGGTTTTATACACCCTTCATGCAAACTGCATCTACTATCAAGAAGAAGAAAGAGTGTACTGTTCAATATGTCAGCACTTTTTACGAAGACAAAAATCGGCATATTAATGAAAAAAAGAACCTTGGAGTCAAAATCCACCACTCACTAGAAGTTGCACAACAAGTAAGAACAGCAGTCAGACAAGCTAACCAAACCCTTTGAATAATCAAGCGCACATTTGACTAAGAAAAAGAAGGTAATGATTCAACCGTATACGGTAAATCTCTAAGTGTAAATGTAAATAAAGTAAATGTGCTTGTGTAAATGTGAAATGGGGGCACATTAGTAAATATGAAATGGGGCACATTAGTAAATGTGCCCCCATTTGAATATCTGTATCCAAGCATGAAGACTTCACTTTCAGAAGGACATAGCTGCTCTGGAAACAGTATTATATAGGGTAACAAAAGTTATTCCAGAGCCAAGTCATCTCTAGTATCAAGAACGGTTGAAGGCCACTGGGCTAACAATACTGCAAACCAGGCACGACAAGGAGATCATTGAAACTTAAAATACTGAACAAGTTAAAGGATGTTTATCAAGACAAATTTCTTCAAAAGGTCAGATGTACCAAAAGAGAAGCTATGGTGTCAAGCTCAACAAGCCATAATGTAGGACTGACAACAGGTGATGCTTTTTCACCCACAGGGTTATAAATCCATGGAACCGCCTACCCGTAAATCCCAAAACTGTGCATATTACCGACATAATATCCTTGCTACACAGCTAACTGGGTGCGTTGAGTTTTCAGCGATTTGCGTAGATTTATGACGCACTTGCTAGCTGGTGGCGATGATGCAGATAAATTACTTGACGGAGAAACTTTAATTTGTAAACAATGATGAGATGCAGCTTTTCAAGAGCGCCATGCCTTCCCCGCGGCATTGTAACCTTGAGTATTATCCTTGTGAGTCACCTGACTCGCCCCCAGCCTGGCCACAGCGGCTCCAACACTGCCAGGGATGGACCACGCAATATAAATTCCCTATTTTTAAGTGTGACGCTTCCATTTTTGGTATGCTCTCAGGTAGGCCAGAGACAAGGATGCCTTGGTGAGCCAAGGTATTCATTCCAATGATCCAAGGATCAGTAAGGTCACTGTGGCTGGCATGCTGCCCGCTGTCCAAGGCATGAATCAATCCAGCTGGTGAGACAACTCCATCAGGAACTTGAGTTTCCTTCTTTGGGGAGTTATATTTTGTTCCAACAATATTTCCTATAATTAAATCTGGTTGCATTAAATAATTAAAGAACAATGTATTAAAACCCACTCATCCTCCAAAGGTGATAAGAACCAATAATTACTATGGATATAATTTGCAAAACATGGATTATTGTACCAAAAAAAAACATTTGCTTTGTACTACTGGAATTCTGAATTACAGAAATGTGACTAAACCATAACCCTAGCCTCTCCTAGGTCTAACCTATGCAATTTTAGACCTAATTTAGTACATTTATGTACTATACTAGCCCTCTGACAAGTTAAGCTTTACTATCCTGCTGGTCTCCTGTCACCTATTCACACTTCCATCATCTTGGACTTACTGGTGCTTAAAACTTTTAGCCATCTTTGACCAACTCTCTAACTTCGTCTAGTTTGACAAAGTTCATCTATTTCACAGATCTCATCTGTCTACTCAATTTTGCATAGTCCGCAAATATCGACATGTAAAACTGTACCTATTTAGGTCATTAACACGAATGATATGAGAACTAATATGGGTCCTATCATCAATACACGAGGATTTCTGCTTTTACCCCGAGTCAGTCCTCCTTCAGAGCCTGGGGTTGGGTCCCCAAGGCGAACCCAGGTGAGTTGCTCTACAGAGGCTCTACTCTACAGAGGCTCTAGAGTAGAGCCTCTGTAGAGTACAGAGGCTCTACTCTACATCCACCACAATTCTAGGGAAAAGGAGGCATAGAAATATGTAACTAGGTACAGTATATATCCAACTTCTTGTATGTTGGTCATATCTGAAGGAAATACATCAGTCTCTGCTGGGCCACCTGGCCAGCCTCCCCTCCCCATCTCCCCCTCCCTGCTGGGCCACCTGGCCAGCCTCCCCTCCCCATCTCCCCCTCCATGCTGGGCCACCTGGCCAGCCTCCCCTCCCCATCTCCCCCCCCCTGCTGGGCCACCTGGCCAGCCTCCCCTCCCCCCTGCTGGGCCATGGATCAGCCCGTCCTCATAATGTTTCCCACCGTCAAGAAAACAGTCAATTTAAAGTGGTCTCCCCTAACCTACCAGGAGGCCCCAAAACAGAAAACGGGACAGCACGTCACTTTAGCCAGTCGTTTCCATTTTCTAGTACGACAGTTTTGGGCCTTATGTAACGCATACGTGCGAATAGCAACGTTCTTTGCAAGAGGACAAGGTTGGATCCTCACCCAGTACATAGTCCAAAATGAGGAGGTACGGCCTGGCCTGGAACTCCAGGTGAAGGGGAGGGGGAGAGAACCAACAGTGTGAAGGTAACCACTGATGGGGTCCTAACCACCTTGGGTAAAGGTAACGACCCTCCAACAGTCGTTAGGAGGTCGTTATATACCGCGGCCTTCATCTACTTCCAGATGAAAGGAATTGGCCATTACGCAGTTGCCACAGGTAGCAATAAGCCACAATTACAAACCGAGCGTGCTTAATATAAGAACAATCCACATACTATGGATTATCCTCATAAACTTAACAAAATGCTGTATAATCTTTCATCAAATTAAGTGAAATGAAGTACATAATTTAAAGTATATATACACAATATACCACATAAAATACTGTTCAATAAATCTCCCAGAGATTTAATAAATCTTACATTTACAAGCTAATCGATTGATTTTTTTAGCTCTGGAAATAAATATACTAGTTACAATTATGACTATTTAATATTTACCTAATAATCACTAAAACCAAAAACAGTGAACACTTGAGCATTAAACATAAGTGTATAAAAGTAGATAAAACTACCTTAACTTCTTGGCAATTTAAACTAATGTTTATTAACTTCCATGTTTCTCATTTCCAAATTAAATAACCTACAACATTACTAAAGGTTCCCCTGAAACGTTGCACGTGATTATTAAAGTTATACAAATATAAATACATATAAATACATACATATATATATATAATTATTTTCATCAGACCCCCAAGTAATATTCTTAAAATTCACGGTCATGTCAAGGCATTGCTATCTCCCTACTGCCCATCAGTCACAGCCTTGCCTCCTGTGCCAGGTAAGTCCACTACGGGCTCACCATAGCCCGTGCTACTTGCAACTTTTGGTTGCCAGTAGCCGACTATAAACAACAGCCCTTACCACCCACAAGGCACAAGCTCAACACATAAGGTGCTGTTTACTGCGGGCGAGGCGAGGTGACGATGCTAGTCTGCCGGAATACTCGTTCTTCAGAACTCATTAAAACATCCATTGTACATGTATATGGCCAATTTTGTGGTAATAAAAACCAATACGGCCGCCTGTCCCCCAGCCCCTAAATCCCCCCCCCCCCTCCCTAGCCCCCACCAACTGCCCAAGTCCCCAACACAATCGCCAGCGCAAGAGACGTTTGGGGCGCCAAAAGCCTCGAGGCGTTTCATTGTTCTTTTATCACCATCATCATCTACCTTTAACCCCCCCCCCCCCCCCCCCGCACACACCCACCAATTCTTGCTACGTGACATTAACTGTGCCACCTGTGTATGTGTTTAGTGTACCCTACACCCCCCCCCTACACCCTAGGTGTAGCGTACTCAAGCAGGCGTTGAGGTCCCTGGAGTGCTTCAAGGTTGAGCTGGCCATGCACTCCGCCCACTCACCATAAACCTCACTATCACAACCTCACTATTTGCAATAATACGATTAACACTTATTGCGCTTTTTTAATGTTATTAACTTCAGTTATTTTAGTCATCTAATCTATTAGCTATTAGCGGTGCAACTTTAAATTGCCGCTAGACGTAAAACCCCGTCCTTCACCCACTGATGAAATGATTGCACGCGCGGGCAGATTATCTAACTCTGGCGCACTCAACCCACACTCTTGGAGTTGATGGGGGGGAGAAATGGGTCCTCTGGTGAGGGGGTTGGGGGGGGGGAGATAGAACACCGTAATGGTGAGGTACTTAACATTTGTTTTAGATTCAGCTACTGGGAACAAAAGTTCCAAAGTAGCATGGGCTATGGTGAGACCGTAGTGGACTTACCTGGCACAGGAGCGGGACTGTAAAACTCGTCCACCCTACTTGACAGTGGCCGGGATTGGTTTACTACACCGTTGATTACCTCGGGGTGTCGAGAACAATGACAAACGCCGGCCTCCAGCGCTTGAGTGACACGATGTACTCCCTTAGTGGTGGTGGGGGGGGGGGAGTACAGGAGGCAGTGTCGGTATTGGAGAAAGTAGGTGGTGTACAAATCCACAAGGGCCGTGACAAGGATTCGAACCTGCGCCCGAGTATACTAGATGGTGTACATTCGCCAATATCACCACCCTTGGGGCCTCTTTTGAACTGCAATTGGGAAAATCTCAAAAGGCATCCATGTTTATATTCCCGGGCCACAAGCGGGGATTATACAGCGTCTACATGCTGAAGAAACCTAGCTAAAGGAAGCAATCTTCTGGAGATAGTGTAAGTTGACCTGACACACACACACTGATACTGTAACTTGTCATCGTGGGCTATTGGTATATTTTGTCACGATGGTAAGATAGCAGCTTCACGGTTATCTCTGGAGCTGTCACTTACATCTTGAGGTTATCTTTGAGATGATGTCGGGGCTTAGCGTCCCCGCGGCCCGGTCCTCGACCAGGCCTCCTTTTTGTTACACATCCCCCATGAAGCAACCCGTAGCAGCTGTCTAACTCCCAGGTACCTATTTACTGCTAGGTGAACACCCTGATGCCCCAATCAGGGGCAAAGAAACTAGGCGCATTTGTTTCCGCTTCCGCCGGGGATCGAACCTTAGAACTACGAATCCCGAGTGCTGTGCACTCGGCCGTCAGACGTCTAGAGTCGTCACGCGGGCTGCCCTAAACCACTCCCAGCATCCATCACACACAACCCTCACCTACTTCCAACACGCTTAACCACAATTATTTAGCCTTAATCTATTAGAACAATTTTGGCAAGAATTTTGTCTTGGAAGGTCTGGTGGATGGAAGATCCCGTCTACATTAGACCATATACTTTGGAGAACAGAAGGGCAATTGCCGTCTGGGTGGTTGATACCTGGTTGATGGGGTTCTGGGAGTAGTTCTACTCCCCAAGCCCGGCCCGAGGCCAGGCTTGGCTTAAAACCTACTTCCCTCAGCCGCTACCACGAAAAGTTATGTTTGGCGATCATTAAGGCAGTGTTAGCAGCGTATCCCCTCACACACCACAAGGGTGTGAAGGAATGGCTAGTACACCCCCATCACCTGACTATTGCTACACCTAGCGGGTGTCCGCTACACTATGCCAACCTCACCATCTAAACAAAAGATCACACACACTCAGTGTTCCACCCCCCCCCCCACAGTCTTCCAGTGTTGGCCCCACAGTGTCCAAGGCCACCTCCCCCCCCCCCTACAAGAGTCGGCAAGAGACTGCCTGGACTGTGGCGGTGGGAGGCCCAAAATGCTCTGCCTGCTAGCACTCGTGTTCACGTGCGTACGTGTGCGCGCGTGTATGTGTATTCACCAAGTTGTGCTTGCGTATCTTGTAACTATCATCATTACCTAGCGTCAGAACTTTACATTTATCAGCATTAAACTGCATTTGCAGTTTTTCATTTCCCCCCCCCCCCCCTCACACACACACACACACACACACACGAAGCAGCCCGTAACAACTGTATTTACCGTTAGGTGAACGGAGGCATCAGGGTGAAAGAAACTGCCCATTTTTGTTTCTCGACGGCGCCGGAAATCGAACCCCGGTCCACAGGGGTACGTGTCCAGCGTGCTGTCCACTCAGCCACCAGGTGGGCGAGCAGGCGTGTGCCCATGGGGGGGGGGGCGAGGGGGGGGAGACGGGAGTCTTGCCTGGCCCATATTCCATTTATTATGCACCCCATACCCATGCCGTGGGCGGTGGTGTAAAGGGTTACAGAGGCACATAATGGGTTCAGGAACTGAACCCCAGAGTTCGTTTAGCTAAGAAAGTGACAATCTTTTCACGCTAGTTACACAACTGTTAGTTACATGTACATGTATACACACACATCGGTAATCTTTTTATATCAAGTTATTCCACAAGAGGCTCACAACAGTCACTATACAAGGCACTTTACATCTATGGTGAGTCACATAGTTACTAGTCTTGCTCCACACCCACCCAACTGGGCGGCAGCTTTACAGTCATGTGCTCCACACCCACCCAACTGGGCGGCAGCTTTACAGTCATGTGCTCCACACCCACCCAACTGGGCGGTAGCTGCACCTACAGTCAGCAAACTATGGATACTTCGCTAAGATTCCCGGCAGTACATCATTATGAATGAAGTACTTACACATTTCTTGGACACCATTGATGGTGTTATCTCTAAATTCCGCGATTTTTTCACATTCCATTATATAATGACGCAAAGTATGCGAATAGTTCTGCTGACAGTTTACATTTAGTCAGATCTACATCAGCAGGTGGTGTAAACTGCCAGAGGTACTTGTAGCCGAGCCTAAGCCTAGCAGTGGTAACATCTAGAAGTCTGCTAACATTATTGGATGACCCATAGACGTGCGGTTCTTCCTGCATAATAGAATGATATATGGAGTAACTGGTGTGAATTTCACTTTGCCTCAAGTTATCAGGAGTCGATCACGTCAAGCTGTGCCGGGATATACCTGGTGTTCAAGGATTCTCATACTGTCAAGTCCAAATACCATGGGAAGGGAAGGGAACTATCAGGGGTAAAGCGCCAAACCATCAAGACTATATAGCACTGGGAAGGCGTCAGGATAAGGATTTGGGATGGGACGGTGGGCAAGGAATGGTGCCCGTACCATGGGCAGGTGATACCCAATTATAGGTCAAGATGTATCGTGCTCCCGGTTTACGGGCTCACCATAGCCCGTGCTACATGGACACTTCGTTCTGAGTAGCTAAATCAAACAACAACAACAACAACGTGCTCCCGGCCAGTTACAGGTCAAAGGTCAGTGTGCTGTCACTTCAATAGTTTCAAATCTAGACGAGTTCAGAGACATTACGGAGGGATATTGGCTATTAATATATCCATTGGTTACTGTGAATGTAAGTCAGATGACTCCAATGCATTCTCAAAACACTACATGTATGAAAACCGGTATTTCCACAATAGCAATACAAGTAATCTATGTATACGAGGTATACATAGATTAAACATCCAAATTTACACGGGATGTAGAGTTGGTGTCGGTTGGCGAGCTTGGGGAGCAGGTTGACAACCAGGAGTTGACAACTGCTGGTTGACCAGTCCAGCAACCAGGAGGCCTGGTCGACGACCGGGCCGCGGGGACGCTAAGCCCCGGAAGCACCTCAAGGTGACCAAAACTGAAGGGAGACTGTTAGATTGATTGCGGTCTCGTCACTGAAGGTAACCCAGGTACCAAGGTTGGTACCCACCATGTTGCCTGCTTCCACGCACCTCCTTGTAAGACATGGGGCCAGATTCACGAAGCAGTTACGCAAGCACTTACGAATCTGTACATCTTTTCTCAATCATTAGCGGCTTTGTTTACAGTTATTAAACAGTTAATGAACTCCGAAGCACCAGGAGGCTGTTTATAACAGTTAAATGGGAAGTTTTCATGCTTGTAAACTGTTTAATAAATGTATCCAAAGCCGTCAAAGATTGAGGAAAGATGGACAGGTTTGTAAGTGCTTGCGTAACTGCTTCATGAATCTGGCCCAAGGGCATTAGGGCGACTCTGATAGCAAAGCTTGTAATTATAGTACTGTCAAGACCCACATGTTGAACAAGTATTGTGCAGCCCGTCCTCCAAACAAAGACCCAAAAGTGATTCCATCCACCCGCCAAACCCCCTCGCTGTTTACTTATGAAAAACTTACACTTCATTCCCAGTAGCCGAGTCAAACCCCGACACTGCTACTCAGCCATGCTTTACACTCTTAATAAAAAGGTTTTAACACGGCATACTACTAGTGTAAAGGAGGAAATGTAGATGTTTATCTCTCAGAATGTTTGGTAATATGTTTATTGTTTGTGATGTGTGTCTATGTATGTATTAACACGATGTACTGAACGGGGTGAGAATAGCTTGAGCTACCTCATCCCTTTGTGTGTATTTTACCTCAATAAACTTATTTCAAAACACGCCGGCTCCTGATCTACATCTCACAGCACTTATTAATACAAACTTTTTCAGAGAATTTAAATTGCGTGTCCACCGGCCCTCAACACGGGGAGGGGGGGCGGACACCTTACATGAACCAGAAATAATTATTGGGAGAGGCAGGACAGGACAGGCAATAACGAGGAGGCCTGGTCGAGGACCGGGCCGCGGGGACGCTGAGCCCCGGAAACACTTCAAGGTAACGGGACAGACAGCATTAAAAGATAAGAAATATAGTGACGAGGGATACAGGCTGGTACACGGCACAATCAGCTACGACTTTCTTGAGGGCTGTTCAAGCATCTTATTCCAGCATCTCTTCAGCTCACGTTATCTCGAGATGATTTCGGGGTTTAGCGTCCCGCGGCCCGGTCCTCGACCAGGCCTTGTTACACACCACCAGGAAGCAGCCCGTGGCAGCTGTATAACTCCCAGGTACCTATTTACTGCTAGGGGAACTGGGGGTAATTTTGTAGGTAATTTAGAAAATAACTCAATCTTACCACTGGAACGATTGGGCACAAACTTCACCCCTTCCCCAGCCCAATTCCAGAGTTTTTATGTATACGGGTAAAGGGAGGGAGGGAGGGAGGGGGGGGGGGTGATAAAGGCAGGACCAAAGGGGTACGGACATGGATGATACGGACAGAGGAAGTTACCTACAAGGACGCTGGCCAGTGAAGAACTGAGGAGCATCGACTTCCTTGGTGACATTGCTGGTGACTCTTGGGTGACTTGTAGCCTTGGTCGACACTTGCTGGGTGACGGGTGACTTGTGACGGGTGACGACGTAAGCTGTAGACGGGAAGAGGGTGAAGTAACAATATGGTGCTAGGCTATCAAACACTTAACATAATGTGCAGAAAACAGTGTTAAACTAGTCGAGTGAAAACTCTCACTTGGGACGAGGAAGACTGGGGGCTTACCTAATAGTTATTATACATGCAGGCGAGGTCTAGCTCCCCGGCCCCGCCTACTAGCCTTCTTGTACTTGGTGCGTTATACATATAACATTCCTCACGTTCCAATTCTTTATCGAATCTGGCCCTATAGTTGCGGCTAAGACAACTTGTCAGTGTATCCTCCCATTACTGACGACCTGAAGAGGTAACCAGCATTCCCTGGTACCCAGACACAGCTGGGACCACTTCTTGCGTGGCTTAGTCTTCATCAATCCTGGATCACTAATTCCTCTGAGCTTCACTAGTAGTCAGAGAAAAGCTGAAAATTTCAGTGTGGCAGCAGGATGCTGCTGCTTCTGGGAACTTTTTCTCTGTTAAGACTACTCAATAGCACGGTTATCTTGAGATGATTTCGGGGCTTTTCAGTGTCCCTGCGGCCCGGTCCTCGACCAGGCCTCCACCCCCAGGAAGCAGCCCGTGACAGCTGACTAACACACAGGTACCTATTTTACTGCTAGGTAACAGGGGCATAGGGTGAAAAAACTCTGCCCATTGTTTCTCGCCTGCGCTCGGGATCGAACCCGGGACCACAGGATCACAAGTCCAGTGTGCTGTCTGTTCGGCCGACCGGTTCCGGCAGGGGAACCTTAACAATGGCCTAAGGATATAACTTAAAACCACAGCGACTCTATACAATGTTTACACCCATACAAGGCATCCACAAAGCAAGGTGTACCTCTTCTTGTTTAACATTCGCTACCTGGAACTAAAAGTTCCAAGTAGCACAGGCTATGGTGAGCCCGTAGTTGATTTACGTACGTGTGTGTGACGGGAGACTATGATAAAGTTTAGGCCACTCAAGAGGTGGCACGTCCATAACTAAGCGTTTACACAAACACACAACTTCTGTTTAACTAAGTTCATACTTAGTTAAACACAAGACAAAGTTAGAGAAGATTCAGCGGTATGCCACCAGACTCGTTCCGGAATTTAGAGGAATGAGCTACGCGGAAAGACTAAAGGAGCTGAACCTCACGTCCCTGGAAAACAGAAGAGTAAGGGGAGACATGATAACCACCTACAAAATTCTCAGGGGAATTCACAGGGTGGACAAAGACAAACTAACTCGGGTGGAAACTGAGTACCCAAATGAGCCACAGAGACGTTAGAAAGAACTTTTTCAGTGTCAGAGTAGTTAACAGGTGGAATGCATTAAGCAGTGATGTGGTGGAGGTTGACTCCATACACAGTTTCAAATGTAGATATGATAGAGCCCAATAGGCTCAGGAATCTGTACACCAGTTGATTGACAGTTGAGAGGCGGGACCAAAGAGCCAGAGCTCAACCCCCGCAAACACAACTAAGCGAGTACGAGCATGAATAACCCATAATGGAGACCATCTTCGACCTGGTTTATAGTGGCCCATGACAAGCTTCTAAGAATCGATAAGAAGTGTTTCCCAATGACCCGAAGGTGCATGACTAGTTCGGCCGTAATAGGTAATAAATTATCGGAGCAAAAAAGAAATCGAGCAGGCCAGCAGGTCCTGCCTCCCTCCTGCCCAACATCAACAAAATCCTCAATGGTGTAGTGGAGCTTTCCAAAACCGTGGACGGTAGAGCGACGGTCTCGCTTCATGCAGGTCGGCGTTCAATCCCCGACCGTCCAAGTGGTTGGGCACATTAAACGTGATAACTCAATATGCATGGGTGTCCCCCCATGCATATTGAGTTATCTAAAGCGTTCTATGTAAACTGAAACAGGAGTTTTAAAGTGTTATATGTAAACGGGATTCAAGAACGTACATATTTTTAAAAACGTTGATAGTCATAGTCAGCCTAGCTAACGGTTTTGGTCTGTGAGCAACCAGTATAAACCGGTTACTTCAGCGCGGGAGGAGCAGTGCAGCGCTGCCAGCTCTCCCCCCCCTATTATGGCCTATGTGCCTAGAGTCGCTCTGCTCAAATACTAACTCCAGGAGAATACATGTCTAGAATTATTCTCATTCATGTATGTGATAGGTTCGTTACTAGCGCGTAGAACATTACAAGATCTTGCTCTGGTGAATGTGAATGTGGCAACACGTTCAGGAAAGTTAAGTTTCCCGCCAGGTTTAAACCTCAGTGCCCTGGAGGTAGCCGATGTGGGTGGATGTTGCTGCCGCTCGTCCCTTTATTAATTTATCTATGTGCCCTAGTTTTACAGGTCAAGTGGTTTCCTCACTTGTTAAACGTTAGAGTAATGTTCTTAATGTGAACAACTATTTAAGGTGGAGCGTCGTTACCTTAAGTTGTAGCTACGTTTTTTTTTCTATTTTTGCCCTGGGTAAAGAATTACCAGTGTTATGATTTACCGAGCACCCCCCCCCCCCTCTTTTTGCCTTTTTTTGCAGGGATATTCCTACGCGGGCCCTAAGCCTCTGGCTGGCCCACTAAGTGTTGCTTGTTTCTGTTTTACTTGGGCGGAGTGTGAGTATTATGACTCGTATGGTCGCTTCAGTAAGATTTTTGCCATATGTGTATACCAATTTCTTCTGCTCTGTTGAATCCAAGTTGAAATCCTAATGGGGTTTTTAACTGTGCACTGTGTTAGATAATGTTCCAGTGGTCTGACGGGCATTTCTCCACAGTATTGACATTTCCTCTCATCTTCCGGAACCTGTAAGCCTATTTCCCATGCACATGGGTATCCAAGCCTGATGCGATGTAAGTGTACTTCTGTTGCTCTACTGTTCCCTTTCATCAAACTAAGTGGTTCGTAGTTGGTTGAATTCTTGCACCAACCCGCAGATCCTGATGTTGCAACTGCTGTCTTCTCTTAGTTGCAAGTTTTGCAGCTTCGTCTGCAATGTCATTTCCTATTTCGCCACATAACTTGGCACCCAGTTGATAAGTACCCGTCGGCCTTGCCATTTGAGTGTCTGGAGTAGTTAGTTGGTTAACCTGGTTGGCTAACCCAGATTGTGTGTTGAAATAGTATCAGAAATATTTGTATGGTTCTTTGTGCGCAATATAAGGTTTTATAAGGTGGTCTTAATATCATGTCTATCGGACATTCCTTAGGAATTGGCATTGTAAGATAGTATTTTACTCAACTATGGCACTTGTTACGGGGGTTGCCAAATTGTTCTAGGGGTTACAGAACCTAAAGTCTGAGTATATATATACATATATGTTCAAAAGATTTTAAAAGGGAACTCTGATTTTTTCCCAATTCTGAAATTGGCAGACGGTTAAGAGGTCATTGAGTATTAGAAAACGGGGCCGCGTCTAAAAAATGTTTGGAACCCTTGAGCTATAGAATGGATTTTGGGATCGGGCCAGAATGACAGTGGGACTATGTTAGAATTAATAGTTATAACATGTCAACCTCCTCCCCCATCCCTCCAAACCACCGTGGCAACCCTACACTTATAAATTATGTCCAAAAGTAATCCACACTTCAATGATAAAAGTCGAGAGGAGATCACTTGTGTTAACAAGAATAAAATACTAAAGAATAAATGCCGTTGCTAATGCTTCTGGATATAAATCCTATTATTCCATTAACCATATTTCGAACATTTATATATAAACAAATTTTGGGGGTGTTTGCCAAAGAGCCAATATATGGCAAACGGCGATTTTTTGCCGTTTCAACGTAAAGGAATGTAGTCATGTCTTGGCAACTCCTGCCCGAGGGAGGCACCTGGCCAGCGGGCGCTAGTTCGGGCACCAAGAAGTATATTGGGCACCTTCCCTGGCACCACCACCATGGGGTCAATTGTCGACACTTAAACCTCACACACTTGCCATTTTCTTCAAACACTAAAGTTGGGCGACACTAAGCTATTTTTGTATCTTGTTGAAATACGATTTACGACGTCTCTGCGTCTAGTTTCTGAATCACTTTAATATTACTAGATATGCAGGCGATGAGTCACAATAACGTGGCTGAAGTATGTTGACCAGACCACACACTAGAAGTTGAAGGGACGACGGCGTTTCGGTCCGTCCTGGACCATTCTCAAGTCGAATTTCCCCATATTACTAGATATAAATAATTCTTCACTGAGCTCCTTGCCCTGTGGAACTTCACCGACCCAAGTGAACTTGAACTAAAACCCCCTAAGAGTAAAACTTGTGTGTTGATATGACCAAATTACAATAAAGATTGTGATCAAACAGGTCAAAATACCGAACAGCCCAATTAAACCTTCCCTGAATTATAATTTGGCAAGTCCGTCACCCTGTGTGGTATTTCAGAAAATGTAATTTCAGTGAATTTATAGATTCAATATACTGATTCTATTGTTAACCAGGAGGCCTACATCAGGGGCCCTTGCTGTTGATTTTTGAGTTAAGATGACACATTCAAGAAATGGAAAAGTTGTATTTATGTGGAATATTGCGAGTTATGACTAATATTTATATTTAATATATAAATAATATTATATAATATATATATAAAATATTTAACGAGTTCATAGCTTACAACATTTATTTCAGGTTGTTGCCAAGCTATATAAAGTCAAAGCCACCATCATGTAAAATCTTTACCTGTACTCTGTGGTTTACCTGTATTATGTTTCTAGAGTTCCTCTCTCCAAGCCTACCCTGGGGGCATCTTCCGCAGAGTTGTTGCATGCAGCGGCCCATAACAACATGGCCGGTCAGATACTTCCTGTAGGAATTTACTCAATTTCCTCATATATCCACGTTTGTTGCGGCCATATTTCCGGTTCCAGTCAGGTGCCGCGTACTCTGGCAGGTGACGAGCGCACGTGGAGGGAAAGTTATCAAACCAATCATTAAATTAAGAACTAAATATAGATTAAAATATAAATGATATCCAATCCCAGTCCCCTGACGTCACTAATCTTATGGCACTGTGCCTACCCTCCCCCCCCCCCACCCACGCCAGTGACGTCACCCACCCGCCCCACAGGTGACGTCACTATGACCTCTAATCACCCCTAACTGGTGATTAGACATGAGGGAGAACAGTAGCGGTGAACACTATCCACAACTACCTCTGGCAGTTTGTAACATCTGCTGATGTATATTTGACTAAATGTAAACTGTCAGCAGAACTATTCGCATACTTTGCGTCATTATATAATGGAATGTGAAAAAATCGCGGAATTCAGAGATAACACCATCAATGGTGTCCAAGAAATGTGTAAGTACTTCATTCATAATGATGTACTGCCGGGAATCTTAGCCAAGTATCCATAGTTTGCTGACTGTAGGTGCAGCTACCGCCCAGTTGGGTGGGTGTGGAGCACATGACTGTAAAGCTGCCGCCCAGTTGGGTGGGTGTGGAGCACATGACTGTACAGCTGCCGCCCAGTTGGGTGGGTGTGGAGCAAGACTAGTAACTGTGTGACTCACCATAGATGTAAAGTGCCTTGTATAGTGACTGTTGTGAGCCTCTTGTGGAATCACTTATGATACACAGTCAACAATAATCTTTTCATATGTGTAGGCGATTGTATATGTATATATATGTACATGTGAGTATGTGTAAGAGTATATATAACAATAATTGTGTAACTAGCGTCAAGAAGATTTGTTTTTGCCGAGCTAAATGAACTCTTGGGTTCAGTTCCTTCAATTATGGGAAGAGTTGTAGCTAAGCTCATACGTCAGGCTGCGAGCAGCCGCGTCCAACAGCCTGGTTGATCAGTCCAGCAACCAGGAGGTCTGGTCGACGACCGGGCCGCGGGGACGCAAAGCCCCGGAATCACCTCAAGGTAAGCTGCTCATTATTCTTCACTGTGTGTGATCATTCTACCGTAGATAATAGGCTTGTCATCCTGCTTCACTTAATAATTAAAATAATTATTAATTATTTTCTACCACAGACGTGGCCACACATTTACAATGCTAACCAGCATATATGCATCACTTGACCTTTGACCCCGTATTGGTGCCTGGTTTAGTCCTATTGAGGCGCTCTATTATGATGCCCTCGTTATGGCAACACACTGCAAGTAGACTGGGATGTAGTTAACCTTTCCCAGCTGTGGTATACCTTTGTAAACTGGTAGATGGGTCGCCTGGCACTCTAGTCTACCTTGAGGTGGGTTCCCGGATGAAGTCACATTACATCACGTACTGGCAGACACGTGTACGTGTACACACACACACACACACACAAACACACACACAAACACACACACAAACACACACACAAACACACACACAAACACACACACAAACACACACAAACACACACACAAACACACACACAGGTATGTATTATACAGTCATTTATACAAGAGAAGTATAGCCACGTGGTGAAGGTCGCCAGGGAGGCTCTGGGAGTGCCAAGTAGTCACGTCCTCCAGGGCCAGACCCTCACGCAAAGATCCCGACAGCTGACGCTAAGCCCACACTTGCGGTGCCTGGCACTCTTCCCTCACCTATGTTAACCCAGGCACCACAGTGTCTGTGGGCTTAGTGCTGGCACTGTCCCCCCCCCCCTCGCCTGCTGCCACTCCTCGTCCTGGTACTGAGCTTTGGCCGCTCTTCCCCCCATCAGTGATTGATAAAGATTAAGCCACCCAAAAGGTGGCACGGGCATGAATAGCCCACAAGAAGCCTGGTAACAGGGAGCCAGTGGCTGAGCGGACAGAACACTGGACGCGTGATCCTGTGGTCCCAGGTTCGGTCCCGGGTTCGATCCCGGGTGCCGGCGAGAAACAATGGGCAGAGTTTTTTTCACGCTGATGCCCCTGTTACCTAGCAGTATATAGGTATCTGGGAGTTAGTCAGCTGTCACGGGCTGCTTCCTGGGGATGGAGGCCTAGTCGAGGACCGGGCCGCGGGGACACTAAGCCCCGAAATCATCAAGATAACCTCAGGATAATCACCACCGCCCCCCCCCCCCCCCACATGTATTCCCAGATGGTGGTGGCGCATCACAACTCTAGGAAACTAGATAGTTTCCTCCAAGGAGTGCCGGACCAACCGGGCTGTGGTGGGTGTGTGGGCCTGTGGGCCGCTCCCAGCAACAGCCTGGTGGACCAAACTCTCACAAGTCAAGTCTGGCCTCGGGCCGGGCTTGGGCAGTAGAAGAACTCCCAGAACCCCATCAATCAGGTATCAACTATGTATATTCGAAGAGATGGTAAACAAGGACTGTGAAAGGAACTGTGAAGCAGCAGCAAGAGACTAAGCCAACATGTCAAGAGACCCACAAGAGTGAAGGTCAATGACACACCAGCAAAACTGACAGGAATATTCACTCTGGCGGAGTTAGACAAGTCACGTCTCCTTGGAGGCCACCATGGTGTTGATACCTGCTTGATGGGGTTCTGGGAGTTCTTCTACTCCAAGCCCGGCCCGAGGCCAGACTTGACTTGTGAGAGTTTGGTCCACCAGGCTGTTGCTTGGAGCGGCCCGCAGGCCCACATACCCACCACAGCCCGGTTGGTCCGGCACTCCTTGGAGGAAACTATCTACTTTCTAGTGTACCAACACTGACGGGTTGTTGTTGTTAAAGATTCGCTACCTGGAACAGAGTTCCATGTAGCACGGGCTATGGTGAGCCCGTAACTTGATTGAGGGGAAACAGGAGTGACTGGCAGGCGAGGAGTCACAATAACGTGGCTGAAGTATGTTGACCAGACCACACACTAGAAGGTGAAGGGACGACGACGTTTCAGTCCGTCCTGGACCATTCTCAAGTAGATTGTGACTTGAGAATGTTTCGGTCCAGGACGGACCGAAACGTCGTCGTCCCTTCATTTTCTAGTGTGTAGATTGGTCAACAGGAATGATGTGTTCAGGGAAGAGATCAGAGGGCAAAAGGCTTATGTGGGGGCAATGGGAACTATCACGGGGACAGCACTCAAGCCATTACGACTATATAGCACTGGGAACATCGGGATAAGAATTTGGGATGGGACGGGGGAAAGGAATGGTGCCCAACCACTTATGGACAGTCGGGGATTGAACACCGACCTGCATGAAGCCAGACCGTCGCTCTACCGTCCACCCCAAGTGGTTGGGCTGACGTGGTGAAAACTTAATATTAAGTGTACGAGGTGGAACCTTCGAGGAGCTCCAAGGTCTTACCTCACAATACTTGGATTATTTGGCCCAGAAACCCAACCACTTGAACGGTAGAGCGACGGGCTCGCTTCATGCAGGTCGGCGTTCAATCCCCTACCGTCCATAAGTGGTTGGGCACCATTCCTTCCCTCCGTACCATCCCAAATCCTTATCTTAACCCCCTTCCCAGCTCTATATAGTCGTAATGGCTTGGCGCTTTCTCCCGAAAAAAATATTTCACCCAGAAATGTCCAGAGGTAGTCATCAATGTGGTCAACTGATACCTTGCGATGATTTCGGGGCTTAGTGTTCCCGCGGCCCGGTTCTCAAGATGAAACGATGACAGTAGATGAAATGAAATCCGCAATTTAAATTCCTCTCAACATGTATGTTATATAGGCCTCCAGTTATATGAAGGTGTATATTATAGACCTCCAGTTATATGACGGTGTATGTTATAGACCTCCAGTTATATGACGGTGTATATTATAGACCTCCAGTTATATGAAGGTGTATGTTATAGACCTCCAGTTATATGAAGGTGTATATTATAGACCTCCAGTTATATGACGGTGTATGTTATAGACCTCCAGTTATATGACGGTGTATATTATAGACCTCCAGTTATATGAAGGTGTATGTTATAGACCTCCAGTTATATGAAGGTGTATATTATAGGCCTCCAGTTATATGAAGGTGTATATTATAGACCTCCAGTTATATGACGGTGTATATTATAGACCTCCAGTTATATGACGGTGTATATTATAGGCCTCCAGTTATATGACGGTGTATATTATAGGCCTCCAGTTATATGACGGTGTATGTTATAGGCCTCCAGTTATATGACGGTGTATGTTATAGGCCTCCAGTTATATGACGGTGTATATTATAGGCCTCCAGTTATATGACGGTGTATGTTATAGACCTCCAGTTATATGACGGTGTATATTATAGGCCTCCAGTTATATGACTGTATGTTATAGACCTCCAGTTATATGAAGGTGTATATTATAGGCCTCCAGTTATATGACGGTGTATGTTATAGACCTCCAGTTATATGACGGTGTATATTATAGGCCTCCAGTTATATGACTGTGTATGTTATAGACCTCCAGTTATATGAAGGTGTATATTATAGGCCTCCAGTTATATGACGGTGTATGTTATAGACCTCCAGTTATATGACGGTGTATGTTATAGACCTCCAGTTATATGACGGTGTATGTTATAGACCTCCAGTTATATGAAGGTGTATATTATAGACCTCCAGTTATATGACGGTGTATGTTATAGACCTCCAGTTATATGACGGTGTATGTTATAGGCCTCCAGTTATATGACGGTGTATATTATAGGCCTCCAGTTATATGACGGTGTATGTTATAGACCTCCAGTTATATGACGGTGTATATTATAGGCCTCCAGTTATATGACTGTGTATGTTATAGACCTCCAGTTATATGAAGGTGTATATTATAGGCCTCCAGTTATATGACGGTGTATGTTATAGACCTCCAGTTATATGACGGTGTATGTTATAGACCTCCAGTTATATGACGGTGTATGTTATAGACCTCCAGTTATATGACGGTGTATATTATAGACCTCCAGTTATATGACGGTGTATGTTATAGACCTCCAGTTATATGACGGTGTATATTATAGGCCTCCAGTTATATGACGGTGTATGTTATAGGCCTCCAGTTATATGAAGGTGCATGTTATAGACCTCCAGTTATATGACGGTGTATATTATAGGCCTCCAGTTATATGACGGTGTATGTTATAGGCCTCCAGTTATATGAAGGTGCATGTTATAGACCTCCAGTTATATGAAGCGGACAAAAAGAGGCAACAAATTTGAAGTACAGCAGGAGCAGGGACAAGAGTGGGTGCTGGGGGAGGCAGGGGAGTCAAGGGAGTGGGTGCTGGGGAAGGGAGGAGGGTCAAGAGGGAGGTGCAGATAAAGCACTTGGTAAAGACTTACCAGCACGTGAGATGAGCTACACGAAGACACTGTCACGCAGAGCTCAACCTTCTGGGAGAGGCAGTATGCTGCCTCCAGGACAAAGTGGGTGTGGTTGGGGGGGAGACACAGACACGCCAAGAGTGGGTGGGTGTGTGGGGACAAAACAGGGACACCCAGGAAGAGGCAAGAGCCCCCCCAGCCCGGGTACACCAACGTACACATCACCGTGTAAAGGTCAAATGCTACAGCGGCTCCTGTACGCAGTCCAAATGCCACAAGTGATACCCAACAATTACATTTCTCTAACTCGTTGCTTGCCACGTCTATGTCAACAACAGAGTGGGGGGGGGGGGGGGCAGAGCGTGTATAATCCCACGGTCTGGACCCAGAGGTTGAGGACACAGACTTGAAGACGCTGCACCTCGCTAAACAAGTGTTGTGACAGCTGGCAAAAGGGATACGTGAGAGTTTGCCGGCGCGAGGCAAGGAGAAAGTGGTCCTTAAGAAGTCCAGTCATACTGGGAGTATACCTGGAGAGGTTTACAGTGAGTACCGAGCAGTACTCGCTACTTCCCCCTTCCTTTATTTATATCCGTCTAGTTTTATATAAAAGATATAAGACTTTATTTATATCTTTTCAGTGTCTTCTACAGTGACAATTTTCATGCCGATTTTTGTATTATCTGCAAAGGATGACACGAAGCTGTGACTATGACTGACGTCGTAGACCCTGACAGACGTCGTAGACCCTGACAGACGTCGTAGACCCTGACAGACGTCGTAGACCCTGACAGACGTCGTAGACCCTGACAGACGTCGTAGACCCTGACAGACGTCGTAGACCCTGACAGACGTCGTAGACCCTGACAGACGTCGTAGACTATGACGTAGACTCGACGGCGCTCACTATAGTAAAAACAATTTCCAGAACTTCTTTCAACTTAGCGGCGCCGGGGCTGGCAACACTGGCTGGCTCTTACCACACACACCAAAGTTCTCCAAGTCTACCTGGCAGTCTTGTGACCACAACTCCGCCTCGCCTCTTGCCACGTCCACCTCAAAAGCTCTTTGTCAAAGTTTAGAGCTTATTGTTGACCTGACTACACACTAGAAGGTGAACGGACGACAACGTTTCGGTCCGTCCTGGACCATTCTCAAGTCGATTGTCGGTTCAGGACGGACCGAAACGTCGTCGTCCCTTCACCTTCTAGTGTGTGGTCTGGTCAACATACTTTAGCCACGTTATTGTGACTCATCGCCTGCATTTAGAGGTTACCGCGGTAACATTCTTCCCTTGACTAAGAAATGTTTCTCCAAGACTGTCAATCAAGCCAGTTTAAAAGGCTATAAAAGTGCTTATAGATCAATAGTAAAGTGATTTATGGGAATACTGCCCTCAACACCAAGCTTTCCTCTGACACCTGAATGCCTCAGAGTCGCCTCAATGCCTGGGGCCTGACAGGAGGGTTCGATCCCCGGTGGAGGCAGACAAAAAAAATGGGTAGTGTTTCTTTCACCCTGATGCCCTTGTTCACCTAGCAGTAAATAGGTATCTGGGAGTTAGACAGCTGCTACGGGCTGCTTCCTGGGGATGTGTAACAAAAAGGGGGCCTGGTCAAGGGACCGGGCCGCGGGGACGCTAAGCCCCGAAACCATCTCAAGATAACACACACAAATCACAATAGCGTGATGCATCAAATGAACAAATCCACAAGGGCCGTGACGAGGATTCGAACCTGCGTCCGATTAAGGCAGCGTCTGGGATGATCTCGGACGTAGGTTCGAATCCTCGTCACAGCCCTTGTGGATTTGTTCATCTCAAGATAGACATCGTGGGGAAACTGGGCAAGTGACGCAGGGGGGGGGGGGGGGATTTCTGTAAACCCAAGCAGTCATTTCCCCGACACTGGACACCCAGAGGTCAACCCCACGACCCCCCCCACCCCCCCCACCCTTCAACAGGTAGGTAGGTGGGTGGGTGTGTGTACTCACCTAATTGTGCTTGCGGGTGGTTGAGCTCTGGCTCTTTGGAGATCAATAATTGGTGTATGTGGGGGGGGGGGCGGACCCCCTCTCTGACACTGTCACACGTCTCAAGGTAAGGAAGCCCCGCGCTGATCCACTTAACTGTGAGGTAACCCATTATTGTGTAATCTGCATTTATCCAACACCCCCCCCCCCTAGACACTACCCCTACCCCTCCCCCCTTCACCCCCCCCCCCACACACACAAGTACCAAGAGTGCACCACAAACCATGTGACGGGATGCCACTTACCACAACAATAGCCAACTAAAAAAAAAATTATTATTAACATCTTTATTGACAAATTTATTAGAGCCTTGCCTAACCTGAGGACATCAAGTCATATTAGAGTGAAGATAATGCTGGTGTTCACTGACACACACGACAGTCGCACACAATAGGTCTAAACTGTAGGCTGAAGCACACATCACAATCAACTACATTTAAATGTATACACGTTTCAATGTACGAATATATTTAGGTAAGATTTAGGAAAGACTTGGGTAAATACTGGTTCGGTAACAGGGTTGTTGATTTATGGAACCAATTAACCGCGTAACGTGGTGGAGGTGGGGTCCCTCGATTGTTTCAAGCGTGGGTTGGACATGTATATATGAGTGGGATTGGGTGGTTATAGATAGGAGTTGCCTCGTATGGGCCAATAGGCCTTCTGCGGTTACCTTTGTTCTTATGTTCTTATATAAATACAACCGTCTATTGTGCACTGCCACACACGGGCAGGGATGGGGACAAGAAGACATGCAGCTTGTAAACAATAGCCAACTACAATGTCGACAAACGTGGTCTTCGCCAACAATGAAGTGTGTTACATCACGACCTGTTACACCTCAACCAATTAAACAATTTACAAAGGAACCAAAACCTATTACACAATGTAACAATTTATGTTCCCGGGAAGCAATGTGCTAATTGTTCAATTGCTTAAAAACATGGAAAATGGCGGGGAGGAACAAGGGGGGGGGGCGGAAAGTAACAAGAGAAAGGGGGGTGGGATGGAGGGGGGTGGGATGGAGGGGGGGATGGAGGGGGGGAATGGAGGGGGGGGGATGGAGGGGGGGGATGGAGGGGGGGATGGAGGGGGGGGGGATGGAGGGGGGGATGGAGGGGGGGGGGGATGGAGGGGGGGATGGAGGGGGGGGGATGGAGGGGGGGGATGGAGGGGGGGAGGATGGAGGGGGGGAATGGAGGGGGGGATGGAGGGGGGGATGGAGGGGGGGGATGGAGGGGGGGGGGGGTGGAGAGTGGGGCGGCGTCCCCCGGGTCCTTGCCCTTCGCCTGAGGGCCAAGGACGTTAAGAACACACTAAGACAACACTACCCGGTGCCAAGTGCCGGGCCAGGGGCCTAGTGTGGCACTCCTGGGTGCCAAATACACCCCCCCCCCTCCCCGTTGCACCCGTAATGATTGAACAAGATTGATTGATGAAGATCAAGCCACCCAAAAGTTGGCACGGGCACGAATAGCCCGTAAGTGGTGGCTCTTTTGAGCCATTACCAGTATCAATAGATGATACTGGAGATCTGTGGAGGTGCGACTGCACCCTGCGTGACGGGAGATGTCTCCCGTCCTTTTGAACAAGAGCTATTCCGTGCTATTCATACCCATGCCGCCCAGGAGGGTGGCATGGGCATGAATAGCCCGCACGACTATAGGACACCCACCGCCACATTCTTCACCTGGCATTTATCTCTACGTCATGGTACTGGGTGGCACACTACGGACCACACCAACGGTGCCGCAACACCGACCAACAACACCGTTGCAACACGGGTACACAGCACCGTCACCCCGGACATGACGTTGCAACCTCTTGCAAACTTGACAGTTCCATCGGCGAGTCTTGAGCAACACTCAAACCATTCAAGATGGCGCCAGTGTACACAGAAACCACATTAACGTGATGTATCAGTGAGATAATCTGAAGGAGCTATAAAGGAGGATTCGAACCTGCGCTCTGAGTACTCTCAAACACACGCTTTACACCACTACATTTACACCAGTTGATAAGAGCCCAGTAGGCTCAGGGAATATGTATAACAGTTGAGAGGCGGGACCAAAGAACCACAGCCCAACCCCCACAAGCACAACTAGGCGAGTATTACACTACAACATGGTAAAAAAAATGCAACCTGGGATTCACCCGAATCCTCTAGGTGGTGTTGAGGCTTCATTGAAGCCAAATAATGGTTTTCACACGTTGACCCCCCCCCCCCCCCCATGTTCTCTGACCCTAGACGATCCCCTGATTTTCTCAATGGAGTACAGTCCGTCCTCCAAACAGATTCAAAAGTACATTCCATCCACCTGCCAACCCCCCCAGCTGTTTATGAATGAAAAACGGTTTACACACGACAACTGATTTCGTCCGAACACTTCCGGAACAAGTGCTTCACTGACGACTTGTGTTCGAACCACAACGCTGTAAATGCTTCACCCACGTACTACAAATAATCGCCAACAGAACCTAAATACCAAACCTATATATACACAATATGCTAATATATATATATTTGTGAACATTCCCGGTTTGAATGAACAGCATGCAAAAATGTATGAATGCGTCTGTGGGGTCGACCGCTGGATGGAATGGACTCTAGTCGAGGACGGGTGGAGGAGTGAATGGGAGACGTGCCAAGCGTGTCCTGTGTGCCCTCCTGTAAGACCTTCACGTGGCCCTGGCTGGCCATCTCCTCACTCCAGACCAGACAAGGTAACATCTGATCTCTCCTCACCACCACCATTCTAAGATATCATCGAGCAGTTTAATGAGGTAAATGATCAAACACAGCGTACCTTACCTTGAGGTTACCTTGAGGTGCTTCCGGGGCTTGGCGTCCCCGCGGCCCGGTCCTCGACCAGGCCTCCTGGTTGATCAGGTATCCTTTAGAGGTGCTTACCCAGTCTCTCTTGAACACTGAGGGGTCGGCCAGTTATGTCTCGTCACAACAAAATAGAATATGAATAAAATATATATAAAAAACGCCAATTTTTTTTTGATTCAGCTACTCAAAACAAGTTCCATGTAGCACGGGCTATGGCGAGCCCGTATGGTGGCACAGGAGCGGGTTTTTAAAGCGCCAAGCCATTACGACTATATAGCACTGGGAAGGGGTCAGGATAAGGATTTGGGATGGGACGAGGCAGGGGATGAATGGTGCCCAACCACTTGTGGACGGTCGGGGATTGAACGCCGACCTGCATGAAGCTAGACTGGCCCCTGGGGTGGACGGTAGCGACAGATTCAGGAAGCAGTTACGCAAGCACTTACGAACCTGTATATCTTTTCTCAATCTTTGGCGGCTTTGTTTACAATTATTAAACAGTTAATGAGCTCCGAAGCACCAGGAGGCTGTTTATAACAATAGCAACAGTTGATTGGCAAGTTTTCATGCTTGTAAACTGTTTACTAAATGTAACCAAAGCCGTCAAAGATTGTAGGAAAGATGGACACGTTCGTAAGTGCTTGCGTAACTGCTTCGGGAGTCTGGGCCCCTAGTGATTGAGGTGTGTTTTAAACAACAGTCTCGTGCGATTGGGCACAGAATGCACTACGCACATGGCGAGCCAGTCACAAATTTACACCATATCTTGCTCTAGTGTAATCCAGCTTGCGTTGACGGGCCAACACCCCCCCCCCCCCTCTGCTTGATACCTGCTTGATGGGGTTCTGGGAGTTGTTCTACTCCCCAAGCCCGGCCCGAGGCCAGGCTTGACTTGTGAGAGTTTGGTCCACCAGGCTGTTGCTTGGAGCGGCCCGCAGGCCCACATACCCACCACAGCCCGGTTGGTCCGGCACTCCATTGGAGGAAACAATCTAGTTTCCTCTTGAAGATGTCCACGGTTGTTCCGGCAATATTTCTTATGCTTGCTGGGAGGATGTTGAACAACCGCGGGCCTCTGATGTTTATACAGTGTTCTCTGATTGTGCCTATGGCACCTCTGCTCTTCACTGGTTCTATTCTGCATTTTCTTCCATATCGTTCACTCCAGTACGTTGTTATCTTACTGTGCAGATTTGGGACCTGGCCCTTCAGTATTTTCCATCACCCCCCCCCCCCAACCCCTGTATAAATAAGGTTAATTTCATTCACCTTAGACAGCACCGCTCCTATGCCAGATAAGTCCACTACGGGCTCACCATAGCCCGTGCTACTTGCCCCTCTCCTGAGTAGGCCTACCCTGAGACAGGGTAGGCCGGCAGCTTTTAACAGGTTGCCCGGACAAGTTGAGTGGGATCTTGGGGGGTGACGACCGCCAATTGCATGCTGGCACCTTCCCTGTGCTGCTGGCCTTGGTGACTGACAGATGGCGTTGGCCTTGGTGGCCAGCTGGAGCCAACCCCGTGCAGCTGGCTCCCACCACCCAGTAGAGCTGGTGCTAGTCTGCCAGCCGCTCGGCTGGTGTCAAGGTGAGCAGTGTGTCGCTGTGGCACTCACCAGTGTGAAGGGCGCCCCCAGGTGTACCTCTTGCGGGCTCTCGGGGGGAGGGGCCCCCCCGAGTGCACGTCCTTCCCTCTCTGGGGGGAGGGGGAAGGTGAACCGCTGACCGCTTGGGATAATAATAGTACCATACTGGATCACAGCATTTACGAGCTCGCCATAGGCCGTGCTACATGGACAATTCCTTCTGAGTAGCTAAATCTAAAATCACCACCACAGCATCGTGTCACTATACCTGAGCGACTGATAGCTTCACCACCACCAAGGTTCACTACGCTGCACACTACAATAGTTGGCTTGTGCACCGCCTCTTAATACGAAAGCACCACTTATTTGTAGCACCTACGTGGCAAAGGTATGTATGTAAGCGCGCGCGCACACATGACTTGGCATGTATAAGCACACACACGTGACTCTTGGCACGCTTTAAAGTGTCCTGTAGTGTATATTACCTTACGACCCGTGTATAGCAACATGGTTTATTCATTGGTGTTCCACTGTATCACACGTGTGCAGACATTACATTTTTTTAGTGTCGGTAGTTGACAAGTGGAATGCATTAGGCAGTGATGTGGTGGAGGCTGACTCCATACACGGTTTCAAATGTAGATATGATAAGAGCCCAGTAGGCTCAGGAACCTGTACACCTGTTGATTGACAGTTGAGAGGCGGGACCAAAGAGCCAGAGCTCAACCCCCGCAAACACAACTAGGCCAGTACGTGTAGGTAATGAACTCACTGTGGTGTCATATGGCCAGCCTCTAACCCACTGGACTCACTCTAGGTCCAATAGCAGGGTCCAACAGGCCGAGCGGACAGCACGCTGGACACGTGATCCTGTGGTCCCGGGTTCGATCCTAGGCGCCGGCGGGAAACTATGGGCAAAGTTTCTTTCACCCTATGCCCCTGTTACCTAGCAGTAAATAGGTACCTGGGAGTTAGTCAGCTGTCACGGGCTGCTTCCTGGGGGTGGAGGGCTTGTCGAGGACCGGACCGCGAGAACGCTAAGCCCCGAAATCATCTCAAGATAACCTCAAGATATATATAATCATCCTGTGAGCGGTAGCGCAAAAAGCGTTACAGAGGGCACAAAAGGTCTTTATCTGACCTCAACGGAGATCATTAACAATTTCATCTATACTTCACACCTTATAATTACAATGTCAGCTAGTTAGAGAACGATCTATTTCACGAACCATATATTTACAGTAAGTCATTATACATTAATGGTAGGTCTTATCGCTAATACACAACTGTTTGACCAATGGAGATATTACAGAGTCATAGGGGAGCTTCTGTTTATTATTAGTCTTCACAATACACTACTTGTTTCTGAATCTCATATGTCTTATCTACTGGAATATAAATAAGGATACAGTGCAAGGATTTCAGGTATTTTATCCATGGTAATAAAATGGTTTGTCATTTCATTCAACGTGAGTTGAGATTGATCTCTAAATGGCTCAATTTTACTCCAAAACTCAAGCCACAGCTAGAAAATAGAACAAAGAGGCGACATGATCACCACTTACAAAATAGTAACCAAATTGACAGAAGAATTCCTCGAACCAGCAACTTCAAGAACAAGAGAACACAAACTCAAGCTGACAAACAAGTTTATTGAGGTAAATTGATTACCTCAATAAAATCACCACCAATCTACTTGAGAATGGTCCAGGACGGACCGAAACGTCGTCGTCCCTTCACCTTCTAGTGTGTGGTCTGGTCAACATAATTCAGCCACGTTATTGTGACTCAGTCGCCTACATTTAATGAGGTAAAATACACACAAAGGGATGAGGCAGCTCAAGCTATTCTCACCCCCATACAACCTGATTATTTTCTACCACAGCCGTGGCCAGACATTTACAATGCCAACCAGCGCATATATACATTCCTCCTGTCCTCCATGGACAGGGTGAGAGATTGTTAAACATATAGTTCAGGGATTTATTGAACAATCAACCACAGGTGGAGGATTGTAAGGCTTTAAACACTCAAACTAGGGCCTAGTAGCAAGCCACCTCTTATCCCAGCCTGACTTCTCACCTAAAGGAACATTATTTGCTGTTTTAAATTTAGTTACTCAGAACGAATGTCCATGTATCACGGGCTATGGCGAGCCCGTAATTGAGTTCGGTTTTTCGCGATAACCTTGTTACTCTAATATTTGGGTCAAAGTTTTAAATGGAGGTGGGGTTTTTTCTTGTTTCTTTTTCGCGCCTGTTTTAGTCGTGTTTTAATAACATTATCTTGGTGGCGGATGTGGGTGCAGAATGGTCACAAGCGAGTCCCATTCTGATCAGATAAAAAAAAGAAACATTATCTTTAATTTGGATTAAATTCAAGGATGCGGACGTCGTGGGGCCAGATTCACGAAAGCACTTACGAACCTGTCCATCTTTCCTCAATCTTTGGCGGCTTTGTTTACAATTATTAAACAGTTAATGAGCTCCGAAGCACCAGGAGGCTGTTTATAACAATAACAACAGTTGATTGACAAGTTTTCATGCTTGTAAACTGTTTAATAAATGTAACCAAAGCCGTCAAAGATTGAGGAAAGATGGACACGTTCGTAAGTGCTTGCGTAAGTTCTTTCGTGAATCTGGCCCCTTGAGTCTGAGGGAAGAATTAAGGCCACTCAAGACTCCCAGTAGGGAATGACTCCCTACTTGAGTAACACCCTCGTGGGAAAATACAAAGAATAAATTAAGAATCCCGTGTACCTGTTTCAGCTACTCAGAACGAAGTGTCCATGTAGCACGGGCTATGGTGAGCCCGTAATGTGTCCCGTGTACCTTCCACCATAACATTTCTAAGAGTGATATCCACGGGATTGATTGATTGATGAAGATTAAGCCACCCAAAAGGTGGCACGGGCATGAATAGCCCGTAAGTGGTGGCCCTTTTGAGCCATTACCAGTATCAAGAGCCGATACTGGAGATCTGTGGAGGTGCGACTGCACCCTGCGTGACGGGAGATGTCTCCCGTGATGTCCACGGGATTGATTGAAGAGATTAAGCCATCCAAGAGGTGGCACGGGCATGAATAACCCGTCCAGAAGATAACTAGTACTTCAATATAGTGCGCTGCCTAGGACTAAGGCAGCGTCTGGGCTCATTCCGGGCGTAAGTTCGAACCCTCATCATGGCCCTTGTGGATTTTTTTTTGTTTAAGATTCAGCTACTGGGAACAAAAAGTTCTAGGTAGCACGGGCTATGGAGAGCCCGTAGTGGACTCACCTGGCACAGGAGCGGGGCCCTGGATTTGTTCATAGTACTTCAGTATATATGCGGCCGTGCCCCCCCCCCCTCCATGGACAGGTGTCCGGTGTGCGAGCCGTGCCAACACATCTGGCACTCCCCCCCCCCCCAACATTTGTAAACATTGGACATCCCTTGTTTGTTGACGTTGTCGCTCTTCCAGTTGGAGCAAAATTACCAGTCTCTCTCAGATGGTCAGTCTGGCACACGGCGCCTGACAGCTGAGTGGACAGCGCTTCGGATTCCTAGTCCTGAGGTTCCGGGTTCGGTCCCCGGTGTAGGCGGAGACAAATGGGCAAAAATGTTTCTCTCACCCTGATGCCCCCTGTTCACCTAGCAGTAAATAGGTACCTGGGAGTTAGACAGCTGTTACGGGCTGCTTCCTGGGGGTGGAGGCCTGGCCGCGGGGACACTTAAGTCCCGAAATCATCTCAAGATAACCTCAAGAAGATAGTGATCCAGACGATATCGGCCACATGCTGCAGATTCTGCAATGCCTTCTGGCTCAATAGGTCGCTTGCATTCCGGATCCGTCGTGCGTGTACTTGTTCAACCTTGCAACAACATTCATCTACCACACTTACCTCACCCCATGTAATAGACGTTGTCAGGGGGGGGGCGGGGGAGCTGCGTTGCAACAGTGTACGGAACTTCTCTTCTGGGGCCACATTCACGAAGCAGTTACGCAAGCACTTACGAACCTGTCCATCTTTTCTCAACCTTTGACGGCTTTGTTTACAATTATTAAACAGTTAATGAGCTGCGAAGCACCAGGAGGCTGTTTATAACAATAGCAGTTGATTGGGAATAATTGTAAACAAAGCCGTCAAAGGTTGAGAAAAGATGGACAGGTTCGTAAGTGCTTGCGTAACTACTTCGTTAATCTGGCCCCAGGGTAAGAGACAAATATAGTGCACAAATAGACCCCTTAACAATACCACTGTAATAATTACCAACAAATACATCAAACCTCAGTTTCTTAATAATAAGAATTCCCATAAAAAAATTCAGTGAAGACAAATCTTAAAGTACCTGTGAACTGCTCCTGGTATGATGTGTGACTGACGTCACCCGCCAAGGTTGGAGAAACTACCTCAAACTCCCACCCTTCAAGGTCGGCCTTCAAGGTCGGCCTTCAAGGTCGGCCTTCAAGGTCGGCCTTCAAGGTCGGCCTTCATGGTCGGCCTTCAAGGTCGGCCTTCAAGGTCGGCCTTCAAGGTCGGCCTTCAAGCCTTTCATATTGCCAGTTTGCATTTACTATAAACAGTAAAACAATCTAGTTCTACTGAACTAGATTGGGGCGCCTAACAGCCGAGTGGACAGCGCTTCGGATTCGTAGTCCTGAGGTTCCGGGTTCGATCCCCGGTGGAAGCGGAGACAAATGGGCAGTTTCTTTCACCCTGATGCCCCTATTCACCTAGCAGTAAATAGGTACCTGGGAGTTAGACAGCTGCTACGGGCTGCTTCCTGGGGGTGTGTAACAAAAAGGAGACGGGGTGGAGGGCCCAAGAGACAGCAGAGTGCCAACCATTCCTGGGGCACCACACTGGGCACCATGCCCACCAGTGACCAAGGAGTCGTTAGCAAGATGGTAGCCTCCCGGCAGTGTGGCTCCGTCGGCCACCAAGGACAACGTGCCCCAAGTATTTAAGGATCTCACGTGGGTATTTCAACTTGAACTGGGCATGATGGGAAGCGGTTGGGCACGCTAAACTCTGCCATCACTCAACAAAACAACATGACGGCACTTTTTCATAGATAGGAGAAGACATTGGTCAGTGATGTGGTGGAGGCTGACTCCATACACAGTTTCAAGTGAAGATATGATAGAGCCCAGTAGGCTCAGGAATCTGTACACCTGTTGATTGACAGTTGAGAGGCGGGACCAAAGAGCCAGAGCTCAACCCCCGCAAACACAACTAGGTGAGTACGCACACAAACGAGGTTAACGAGACCACATTATTGATGCTTGAGGTCGGCCCAGGAGCTGGAGCCCAAACAATTTAAGGCAACACATACTGTAGAAATGTTACAGACGGCGCCTGCTACCGAGTGCCAATTCTTGCCAAAGGTGAACGACTGGGCACCGTTCATGACGTATGTGGCCCCCACACACCAAGACTTTGTATACCATAGTCTACCCTACCCTACCCTAGTCTACCCTAGTCTACCCTACATTGTCACGCCTGCCGGCAACCAGTATCTGGAGATGATTTCGGGGCTTAACGTCCCCGCGGCCCGGTCCTCGACCAGGCCTCCTTTTTGTTACCCCAGGAAGCAGCAGCCCGTAGCAGCTGTCTAACTCCCAGGTACCTATTTACTGCTAGGTGAACAGAGGTCATCAGGGTGAAGGAAACTGTCCATGTGTTTCCGCCTCCGCCGGGAACCGAACCCAGAACCTCAGGACTACGAATCCGTAGCGCTGTCCACTCAGCTGTAAGGCCCCGTCATCTTGCATATCACATCACTTTTCACTCGTATGCGCTACAGTCAAATATTTACGTAATTAAAAATGAAAATTTATTTTCCAATCAAAGTTTGGAATTTTTCTCCCAAAACTGGAAATTTAGGGTCGTGTGGTAGGTTAGGAGGGCAGGAAGTTCTCTTTAAGGTTTCAAAACGTCATGAAAACACAATTTAAACTATACTTTCCTAACCTAACCGAGTAAGCCAGAGGACCCAAAACAAAAAACGGGACAGTACGTCACACTTTCGCCAGACGATTTCATTTTGAATTACGTCGATTTTTCAGGCCTGAGTGCGCATACAGGGCGGAAAGTGACGCGATTTATAAGAGGACTGTTTGGCTTGACAACCGGGTCACTTAACCTGCCTCTTCAAGGCTCATCATGGCATAGTCGGCTCTCAACTAATTTGTTCTGGGTTTGATTCATAGGCAGAGCGACGACCCCCCAACACCCCGAACACCCCCCGAACACCGTGGTCGTGGCCTGTAGACGACCACGGTGACCAAACTCCCTCGACGGCGTGGAGAGAGAGAGAGAGAGAGAGAGAGAGCACGATACAATATTCTCAAACGGTTCTACAGCTTAAGTCGCACTCGAGAATCTTTCCCCCCGAGGCCTGTGATTGGCTGAGGGCCGCAACCCAACTCCAGGCAGCAAGGGGCATCAGTAAACACTACTCCAGATACCCTCAATACTCCCCCCCCCCCCCCCCTGCCTCAGTGCCCAACCGCCCTCACTCACCCCAAAACACACACACACACACACACACACACCTCTCGTCTCTCACCTAACACGACGTAATTCTTACGGAATCGACCAGTTCGTTAACAGATGCGACGCATTTCAAAAAAAAAATATATACAATAATATTGACACACAAATCACAATCTCAGTCTATTAAGACAGCGTCTAGGATCCCCTCGGACGTAGGTTCGAACCCTCGTCACGACCCTTGTGGATTTGTCCATTCAGTAATATTGATGTTGCCTAAACATCTGCCTCGATGGAACAGTTGTTTGGGAGCCTACGTTTTGGGTTAAGCAAAGCAGCTGCATTTTTGGCATACAGCAAGTGAGCTTGGTGTACTCTCCTAGCTGTGCTTGCGGGGGTTGAGCTCTGGCTCTTTGGGCCCGCCTCTCAACTGTCAATCAACCATTTTTCCCCAAAACACACACACACGTACGTCACAGATGTTAGGAAGTGTTCTTTTAACGTGAGAGTAGTGGAAAAATTGAATGCACTTAAGGAGCACGTTGTGGAAGCAAATTCTATAACTAGGTATGATAGGGAAATAGGACCAGAGTCATTGCTGTAAACAACCGATGGCTGGATAGGCGGGATCCAAGAGTCAATGCTCGATCCTGCAGACACAAATAGGTGAGTACACACACACACGAAAGAAACTTGACACTGTTTTTGATTAGGGACAATGATGAGTGGCGGAGAACTGGCAGAGAAACACTCCAAACAGTCGTGTTGCACAGCCCCACACCCCGGGGGAGTGGGCACCCCACAACCCGTCAGTCCCCCCGGGGGAGTGGGCACCCCACAACCCGTCAGTCCCCCCGGGGGAGTGGGCACCCCACAACCAGTCAGTCCCCCCGGGGGAGTGGGCACCCCACAACCAGTCAGTCCCCCCGGGGGAGTGGGCACCCCACAACCAGTCAGTCCCCCCGGGGGAGTGGGCACCCCACAACCAGTCAGTCCCCCCGGGGGAGTGGGCACCCCACAACCCGTCAGTCCCCCCGGGGGAGTGGGCACCCAACAACCAGTCAGTCCCCCCGGGGGAGTGGGCACCCCACAACCAGTCAGTCCCCCCGGGGGAGTGGGCACCTCACAACCAGTCAGTCCCCCCGGGGGAGTGGGCACCCCACAACCCGTCAGTCCCCCCGGGGGAGTGGGCACCCCACAACCCGTCAGTCCCCCCGGGGGAGTGGGCGCCCCACAACCCGTCAGTCCCCCCGGGGGAGTGGGCGCCCCACAACCCGTCAGTCCCCCCGGGGGAGTGGGCGCCCCACAACCCGTCAGTCCCCCCGGGGGAGTGGGCACCCCACAACCCGTCAGTCCCCCCGGGGGAGTGGGCACCCCACAACCCGTCAGTCCCCCCGGGGGAGTGGGCACCCCACAACCCGTCAGTCCCCCCGGGGGAGTGGGCACCCCACAACCAGTCAGTCCCCCCGGGGGAGTGGGCACCCCACAACCAGTCAGTCCCCCCGGGGGAGTGGGCACCCCACAACCCGTCAGTCCCCCGGGGGAGTGGGCACCCCACAACCCGTCAGTCCCCCCGGGGGAGTGGGCACCCCACAACCCGTCAGTCCCCCGGGGGAGTGGGCACCCCACAACCCGTCAGTCCCCCGGGGGAGTGGGCACCCCACAACCCGTCAGTCCCCCCGGGGGAGTGGGCACCCCACAACCCGTCAGTCCCCCGGGGGAGTGGGCACCCCACAACCCGTCAGTCCCCCCGGGGGAGTGGGCACCCCACAACCCGTCAGTCCCCCCGGGGGAGTGGGCACCCCACAACCCGTCAGTCCCCCGGGGGAGTGGGCACCCCACAACCCGTCAGTCCCCCCGGGGGAGTGGGCGCCCCACAACCCGTCAGTCCCCCGGGGGAGTGGGCACCCCACAACCCGTCAGTCCCCCCGGGGGAGTGGGCGCCCCACAACCCGTCAGTCCCCCGGGGGAGTGGGCACCCCACAACCAGTCAGTCCCCCGGGGGAGTGGGCACCCCACAACCAGTCCACGGAGCACACACGGGGGGGCGGCCTGACTCACTCACAACCTCCATAAACCCTTGTGTTACAACATTCAGGGCCAACACCTGTACAAGCGCTACGCAGTCAACCCCCCCACCACCAACCCCCGGCCGACACACGCAACACAGCACCAGCCTCGCAACACCCCGAGCAGCAGCAACACACTGCCAGAATTACTTGTCAACACCGGACAAACACCAATTGTTAAAAACACAAAGAGAGAGAGGAGGGAGGGGGGGGGCGCGCAGGAGAGCAAGCAAGAGGGAAGAACCCGGACACATTTTGACTCTGACTTGGGATACAAGGAACATTAAACAGCATCACTGACAACAGCTGCTGATATAAATAGCAGTAGAGCAGCCCCCCACCCCACCTCCAGGCCTCCCCCCCATCCCCCCCTCCAGGCCTCACCCCCCTCCACACACACACGACGCACCACTAGTCTGCTACGACCTCTCCCAGGACGACTTAGTACCAGCAGTACCCCCCAAAAGTACTACGAGACAACCACCTGACGTCACATATATATAAAAAGATTATTTGTATTTATTTTGTAGCACGGGCTATGGTGAGCCCGTAATTTGTTATTACGGGCTCACCATAGACCGTGCTACATGGACACTTCCTCCTGAGTAGCTAAATCTTTAACAACATATTTATTTTGCTTTTTATCTTCTCACGAGATGGCTATCCTGGTCAAGGCTAAGCTACTCTAGGTGCGCCCAACTAACAACAGCGCTAAGCTTGAAGACTTAAGTATGACATCCTAATGAACATGTCAACATTTGCTAGAAAATGTTGTCAACATTTCCTTCTACGACTGTCAGTGGAAGGAAGGAATTATCAAGGGAAAGCGCCAAGTCATTACGACTATGTATAGCAACTGTCAGTGAAACAAGACTCTTCCTGTCAGACAAAATATTGTAGAATGTACCGATTGATTTCCGACCCCTCCCCCAAGCCCGGCCTGGGACCAAGCTCTCAAGCCTGGTCCCAGACCGGGCTTGGGGAGTAGGAACTCCCAGAACCTCTCATCCAGGAACAATCCAGGAAGCAACTGCACTACATGTAGAACATGTCTCCTCTTTGGCCAGGGTTACAGATAAGAACATTTACATGCATTGGTTAGCATTGTATGAACGAATGGCCACTTGTGTGTTGGTATGGCGGAAAAAGAGGAGACTGACAACGGAGATTCAACAAAGTTATGCTATATATGGCAACACTTGGGCAGAATACAATGCAATAGCCACGTAAGGTGAACTTGAACTATCAGGGGGGGGGGGAAGCGCCAAGCCATTACGACTATATAGCATTGGGAAAGGATAAGGATTTGGGATGGGACGTGGGGGATGCGATGGTGCCCAAGCACTTTGACGGTCGGGGATTGAACGCCGACCTGCATGACGCGAGACGACCGCTCTACCGTCCAGCCCAAGTGGTTGGTCCACGTAAGGTGAGAGAATGGTGTTGTGTCGACTAGTCTTGTACGTTATGGCTGCTGTGAGCAGCAAAGAGTTGAGTTACATTGCTGGGAGTCGTCTCTAAGGAGGCGTGGGGGTCCTCGGTGAACCTTGCAGGAAATGGTCAAGTTAAGAGTTTTGAAAACTTCTGGTGGGAAAAATATGGAGAGAGGATAATGTGTTGGAACATATCGGGTTGTAAATAGAGCAGTGAATGGACATTATTATTAGATTCTTGGAGAGAATCTTAACTTGGCATGATGGAGAGAATTATTGGGAGGATCAGACACTTTGCCTCAAGAGTATAATACTCAGATACTTTTAATATATTTTGTAATATGTACTATGTGACGACTGTTCAATTAAGGTTTATGTATTATTAAAGTATATTTGTATTTGTCTACCGTATTTAATTGTGAGCCCCTTGAGGGGCTAAGTAGATGAGGGTAGAAATAGCTAAATCTACTCTATCCTTTTGGAATGTATTTAATTATATCTCTACACTTACTTGACCTCAAACCTGACCCGGTCAACGGTTGTTAATCCCATTCCTCTCCCCCGCCATACAAGTCCAGCCCAGAGACCAACCAGATGCGTGTGTGGGGTTGAAACTGTAATCTGATTGGTGCTCTGTGTGTGTGTAGGCTTTTACTTAAATGATTGAAGCGAGAGAGTGGCTGCTCCAGCCCCGGATCGAACGCTGCTCAGTCTCGCGGAAGCTGTTCAGGGCACAAGACCTGTGGGCCTTTGAGTGCTTGAGCACCGTCACTCCCTGGCCTGTTGTGGGGCACCTTCCCTGGCCTGTTATTTTATATTATATATACATTATATATATTATATAATATATTTTGCTTCGACAGGTGCGGATTTTGATGCTGGGGCTCCCTATTCTACTCTCATAGGCCGAGTACACATTCTTTAAAAACTAACTGTATTTAACCCTTACCAATGTAAGAAGCCTGTTATGCTACACACATTAATGTGTTTGTACAAGTCTCGGGTGTTTAGTGGTGCCATTATATCCACCCAAGACTCTCCGTTAACCCAACAAGTTATGAAGGCTTCATTCATCCAGCAACATGTTCAACATTGCAATCACATAACAGGTAAATGTACTTGCTGAGCTGGTGTACACGCACGCACGCGCACACACACACACAGACACACCTCGAGTCGACTGGTTTACAGGAAAGGTCAATGCAATAGTTACTTACCTGTCCAAGGTTCCCCTAGTGAACAATTGTAGAGTATCACTACAGGTAAACCCCCACAGACCGCGACTACAGGTAAACCAGAGACTGCGTCTACAGGCAGAAAACATTTCCTCACGCAAGGGGCATTGTTAAGCCCCCCCCCCCCAGGTCCGTCTTCCCCCCCCCCCTCTCCTCCAATACCTTCAACACAAGCTTCGTGTCTCACCACCACCCGGGCCCGGTTCACCAGAACTCACCCAAGGCGATTTACCTGCAATTTTCCGTGGAAAGTGTTTCCCGCTGGTGATGGCGACCCTGGCAGGCCGGACACAGGTCAGGCCGGACAGAGGTCAGGCCGGACAGAGGTCAGGCCGGACAGAGGTCAGGCCGGACAGAGGTCAGGCCCGCCTCAGCACTACCAACCGTACCTGCAACACAACGGAAAAATTATTATATACAATGCTAAGACAGGATCCCAGTCCTCGTTAGTAAAGAGTAATTGAACACAAACCAAGAGGATGACCTCTTGGATTTATTATGACACTATCAAGGACACGTTAGAAACAGACCAGTGCAGAGATTTCTCTCTCACACACACACACACACACACACACACACACACACACACACACACACACACACACACACACACACATTCGGGACCAAAGAGCCAAAGCTCAACCCCCGAAGGCACAAATAGGCGAGTACACACACACACACACAGGGGAAAACTAAGTACCCAGATGAGTCACAGACGTTAGAAAGAATTTTTTCAGTGTCAGTCGTTAATAAATGGAATGCACTAGGAAGTGATGTGGTGGAGGCTGACTCCATACACAGTTTCAAGTGTAGATATGATAAAGCCCAGTAGGCTCAGGAATCTTTACACCTGTTGATTGACAGTTGAGAGGCGGGACCAAAGAGCCAAAGCTCAACCCCCGCAAACAGAACTAGGTGAACACACACACAGTTTCAAAGCGTTATACGACTATATGGAACAAAGAGTTCTGGGAAGACGGGACACCACCAGGAGCGTAGCTCTCATCCTGTAACTACACTTAGGTAATTACACACACACTTTACACAACCACTTGACGTGACCATGGAATATTTATTTTAGGCTCTAAAACAATAGGCAACTGAATTACAACTTGTTAACATAGTGCAAGGACGGAGAGAATTATTTGCAGAATGCACCAAGCCATTACGACTATATATCACTGGGAAGGGGTCAGGATAAGGATTTCATTCAACCATACAGACCTCTGTTCTTACAGGTCTGCGTTCGATCCCCAATGAACCAAGAGTTTGGGCATCGTCCCTATTCCAGCTGCTCTCCTGTCCAATATTTCTGTATATTTAGTATACTTCCTGCACCAGTTGTCAACACGAGTCACTATACAGGACCTTTACCAACATACCTGGCTGGCTAAGCCCAGAAAAGCTAGAACAAACGCAGTGTTGCTACTTTCCATCTGCCATCTCTGACCAAAAACGATTTCCACGTCAATCTGTGTTTTATTGTAACTTAAAATATCTTCCTTCTTGCTAAACACAGTTAAAGTCAAGGGCAGCATGGAGAAAATGGAGATTTTGGTACCTTGCAAATCTCCATTTCCAGGGCAACTGCACACCAGACTAAGTGATTAGAGGGGGGGGGGGAGGAGCGAGCGAGGGAGGGAGGGAGGGAGGGATATATAGTTAGGCTTAAGTTAGGTGTTTAGGTTGTGTTGGAGACTATTTGTATTTGTAACACGTGGGTGAAGCATTACCAGTGTTGGGGTTCGGACAGTCAACAGTTGAGAGTCGTGTGTAGTTTTTCATTCATAAACAGCTGGGGTTTGGCGGGTGGATGGAATCACTTTCGGGTCAGTTTGGAGGACGGGCTGCCAACCCTCCAATACAACATTCGAATGTAAATAAAACCTAAATCGATATTCACATTAATTGGAACAAATTATATCAAACTTTATGGGAAAAATGGCTTCCGTAAACTTTGACAAAAACAACCCTTAAGGAAGACTAGTCCGGCCTGATCGTTCTTAATGTCACTAAAGCAGCCCGTCCTCGCATACAACCATCCAAGCTCGTTAATCCAGCCGCCAAACTCAATGTTTATGAATGAAAAGCGGTTTACACACGACTCGAACTGTTGACTGTTCGAACCACAACGCTGTAAATGCTTCACCCACGAACTACAAATAATCGCCAACGGAACCTAACACCTAACCTATGCCTATATATGCACAATATGCTATTATAGTAATATATATTTGAGAAAATTCCAGTTTTGAATGAACAGCATGAAAAAAATTATGAATACGTCTGTGGGGTCGCCCGCTGGATGGAATGGACTAGTCGAGAACGGGTTGCAAATAATACGGATTCTGGGTTCATTTAGTCAAGTCTGTTAACATCCTTTTCCTTGATAGCATATTAACAGCCGTTCGCACATGTAATGTATTCTCCAAGTTGAGGGGGTGACAAGCCTTGCATCATTTGAGTGGGTGACGAGGTACTTATGTGGCCCTTTACTTCAACGCGGCACCGCTCCTGTGCCAGGTAAGTCCACTACGGGCTCACCATAGCCCGTGCTACTTGCAACTTATTCCGAGTAACTGAACTATAACAACATTCAACGAGGCCACTTCAACATACTTAGGGTGAGAGCTGGGAGCTGTTTGTCAATAAAGTTGCCTCGCGAGTCTAAGATTTAATTGTGACATTTGATGTTAATTAAAGACTCTAGCCCCAGAAATTATCGACAGCTTATCACACGCGTCTTAGTAATGGCCTTGGCCCCGAGCTCAGATGACGGGGTAATGGTGTCCGAATCCTTCTTGTCTAATGTTGGAATGTTTCGTTCCCTCCCGTCAACTTCTAATGGGAATGGACGGAAGGGTAGTGCGGAAGACGAGGGTGGGGGGGGGGGGAGAGTGGAGTGGGGTCAGTCATGATGTTGTGGGGGTCCACGTGGAGGCAAGTGGCATCATTGTTGATGATGAGTAGTACCCAGTGCCCCGGAGTGCTGCCACCAGCCACACTGTAACCCACACCGCCACCACTTGCTGCTGCACTACTAACATCCACGTTGGTGAGGTGCTGTGCCAGGAGAGTTTACCTTGCTATGTGCTGGCCGCGAGCCTCACACCTCCACCAGTCTACCCGGAATATGAAGACAAGCTGGGAGAAGCGAGGCTCCTGCCCTAGTCTCCTGCAACCACCCCCGCTTTCCACTTAAGCGTTTAAGCGTTGCATGGAACTTTTCACTCAATATACAGAAGAAATCAACGCCATTCTGGCATGGCGTCACCGGAGAACTTGACGCTACATCTCCTGCTACCTAAGTGACTGCCAGTATTGAGTCAACATTTATTGTCTCCTTGGGAAAGACTTGGGCAAAGGAGAGAGGACTTCCCGCCCCCACAGCGCCTGCTGACTGAGGCCAGCCAGCAGTGAGAGGGCATCCACCACCAGCCCCACACACACTGTCATACACTGCCACCTTCCTCCCTCACTACCTCCAACGTCTCCCAAACTGTTGGTGGCCAGCCAACCACAGCCAGCCAGCCAGCCAGTCACAGCCAGCCACAGCCATAGTGACAGTATTGGGGAGCGCCACTCATCCTGTGAGTGGACACATCCGCCATAACATCATGTACGAACACTCCCCAATAGGAAGAAAACCCGCTGGGTTGTTCATCCTGCCACTTGTACCCAGACACAGCTGGGACTTAACTGTCTCAAGTAAACAGCTTATCACACAAGAAGATTAACATTTGTCAACCCCTAAAATTTACGCTATCTTGCGGGTGCCAGGTTGGGGAGATAAGGAGAAATTCTCTGATAAGGTGGTGAGGATACTAAAGTCTTTACAGATGGAACAAATCGGAGAACAAGTTTGCGAGATCAAACATGAACAGAACACTGAATGATGTAGTCGCTATAGACGAGTGGAACACATCTGAAGGTACCGACAATGCTGCTGAAGTATTCCCTCACTCCCAAACAAAAATTCTCAACTGCCCTTCAGACGAGAAACTGCCCAGACTTTTGTTAAACACACACACACACACACACACACACACACACACACACACACACACACACGGAGCCACAGTGACGTTAGAAAGAACTTTTTCAGTGTCAGAGTAGTTAACAGATGGAATGCATTAGGCAGTGATGTGGTGGAGGCTGACTCCATACACAGTTTCAAGTGAAGATATGATAGAGCCCAGTAGGCTCAGGAACCTGTACACCAGTTGATTGACGGTTGAGAGGCAGGACCAAAGAGCCAGAGCTCAACCCCCGCAAGCACAATTAGGCGAGAACACACACACACACACACACACACACACACACACACACACACACACACACACACACACACACACACACACACACACACACACACACACACACACACGTACGTCCTAATATTCAAAACTAGAAGAGACGAGAGGCGCCAATGATAAATCTGGATAAAATGACCGGACTAATGGCGGACTTGATAAGACCAACTAGGTAACGGAAGCGTAGCATGGACTTACAGCCGAACAAGTCACGCCGGACACTTCAAAACTTAATCGAGTTTTCGACACGGAAAGAAAACTGGATAGACTGTATCCACCCAGCTGTCGGGGCGCCTGACAACTGGGTGGACAGCGCTTCGGATTCGTAGTCCTGAGGTTCCGGGTTCGGTCCCCGGTGGAGGCGGAGACAAATGGGCAAAATGTTTTTCACCCTGATGCCCCCTATTACCTAGCAGTAAATAGGTACCTGGAAGTTAAGACAGCTGCTACGGGCTGCTTCCTGGGGATATGTAGCAAAAAGGAGACCTGATCGAGGACCGGGCCGCGGAGACGCTAAGCCCCGAAATCATCAAGATAACCCAAATACCAGAAGCAATAACATTAATGCCAGCATAAGGGGAGCTGGAAAGTTTTAAAACTCCATATAAAACCCTAAATAATGACTGGTTATCTTGGGTTATCTTGAGATGATTTCGGGGCTTTTAATGTCCCCGCGGCCCGGTCCTCGACCAGGCCACCACCCATAGGAAGCAGCCCGTGACAGCTGACTAACACCCAGGTACCTATTTTACTGCTAGGTAACAGGGACATAGGGTGAAAGAAACTCTGCCCATTGTTTCTCGCCAGCGCCTGGGATCGAACCCAGGACCACAGGATCACAAGTACAGCGTGCTGTCTGCTCGGCCGACCGGCTCCCTAGTGAGGCAATGCTCGCTGCACATGTTACACCAATGCTCAAATGTCCACCACTGACCTGAAATCTGCGTCGTTCTAAATCTCAAACATAATGACTGCAACTGTTTGCAACAAGACTAGTGCCAGAACTGGGAGTGTGTTAAGCTATGAGGATAGATTACGCCAACCATTTCAAACCCCCTAGATAAGAAACAGGACATGATCATAACATACAAGATACTGAGCATAATAGACGGAAGAGGTTGTCCTAGTCCGCCTTTGACAAGGACAGTCTCTTTAAATTGAGGGACAAGAGGACAAGTGGAATCTGGAACTGCTATTTTAAGAAATACAAGGAAATACTCATGCCCTGTACGAGTCGGTCAAAAAGTAGAATGTACTGAAAGAAGTCTTTAATATTATTAACATCTTTATTCACAAAAATAATTACAATTTTGCCTAATCTGAAGTCTTGATAGTGTTATTAAAGTGAGGATAATGGCTGGTATTCACTGTCACGCAGGACAGAGGGTCATACATAAGACAATAGGTCTAAAAAGAAGCCTCCATCAAAACACACATGAACACGTTCGACAAAATTTCGAACATCAGAAAAGTTCCATTTATAACGCAACAGGTACAAAAAAAAGGGCAGTAGGCGGGGCATATAGAACGAGAATTCACGTCGCCATTGAAAGGTAACCACTATTCCTCCTCCTCCCCCACCAGCATCATCAACCACCACCCATCAACAGCAACCAATATACTTCCAATGTGTTCAGTGTACACCCAACCAACCACCACTACCACCATCAGGAACGCACGCAATCTCTACCACCACCACCACAGGTGACGCTGCGGAAAACAAGAGTGGCCTTCACTCACACGCTTGCGAGGTAGGACGACGACACAGTCCACTACGGGCTCACCATACCCCGTGCTACCTGGAAACTTTTTACAACACTGCTCTTGTTCTCCGCGGTTATCACATCGCACCAAAACCATTTCCTCCAACCACAACAACCAAATTCTGGTGTGAACTCCGCCAGAGAGCGCGGCTGGCGCTCCATGCTGAGTCGTGCGCGCACATCCCTACGACGCTTAATAAAGTGCGCGAATAATGAACAAGATTCCGAGTGACAACGAGGGCTAAATATAGAGCTGGAGAGATATTGTTGCAGCCAGAGCGCCTTGCCACGTGCGTGCGCGCGCACGAGCCAGGCAGAGCTGGAAACGCACACGCAAGGTTGCAATAGTGTGCGTTTCTCCCCCCCCCCCCAAGCCCTCAAGGAGAGGCATGTGCGTGTTACCTCCTCCACGACACCTTGAGCACTGAGCACGGTTGTGTTCCTACCCCCCCCCCACACACACAGCTGATCCTACACCCCCCCCCTCCCCAAGCCACACAGCTGATGCTGGCACCTCAGCCAGCTGGCGCCCTGGGGCAGCTGCTGGAACTTATCAAGCCCAAGGTTACGTTGTACTACTTTGCTCGCAACACCATAACCTTGTTAGTAACCGGTGGGTTCTAACATGCTTCCTTGCCATTCTATCCCCTTACCCCTTTGTTCTCCCCCCCCCCCCCCGCCCTTACCTTCTATTCCTCACCCCCCAACTCCTTCCTCCGGTACCTGAGGCCTATTTCCACCTTTACAGTCCCACCCCTCACATCCTGATCATCCCCACCCCCCTCTCTCCTCATAGTCACTTTTTTTTGGGGGGGGGGAAGTAAAGAGGAAGGAGAGGCATAGGTGAAGGGAAGTATAGAAGTGGGAAATACAGTGAGAGGTATGAAAGCAGGCGGGCTGTCCGCCTTGCTGACACGATGTGTGGGTGTTGGCAGCTAAGCTGGCTCCCTCTTGTCAGGGAGCTGTGAGTGTGTAAGAGGTTCTTCACATGTGTTTCACCATATATGGATGTCCATAGATGAATACTGTGTAGCATTCATATATATACACTCCGATGCTTACACACATGTTATTCTGTTTAAGGCTCTTTATTTTATTATTATTATTTATCGAGTTGTCCATACACACACATATATGAACTGTTCATATATACACATATATAACTCATCTGGGGATTATATACTGTCATAGTCACTCGGCAGCTTCCCCTTCTACGTCACCCCCCCCCCTACTATCCCCTTCCAAGTCCCCTCCTCCCACAGCCTCACTCCTCCTAAGTCGCCCACCTTCCCATAGCTGCACCCCCCCTTCTAAGTCCCCCCCAACCCGTGAAAGCGGGTCAATGGCAGCCATGAACGTTTCTCCAGCAAGGTGACGTAACCCGGCCCGGGGGGGGGGGCACACTAAGGGTAATGGAAGGGGGGCAGTGACGGGGGGCACCAAAGGAAAAGGTTACATAATGACACTATGATCAGAGAGAGAGAGGGAGAGGGGGGGGGCTGAGGGGTGGGGGAGGGGAGGAGGGGGGAGTAATAGTGAGGGGGGGTGGGGTGAGGCAGTGACGTTACCTCATCAACAGGAAGTGTTCACTATGCAATTGGCACAGTTTCTGCACCTTTTACCTCGGCACCATCTTATCGTCCGGTCCCCCCCCCCCTACCAACTCTCACCCTCCACCCCCTCCTACCACCCCCTCCCTCCCTTCCTTCCTTCCACCCCCTCATACCTCTCTGCCCCCCTCTCCCTCCCTCCCTCCCTCCCTCCCTCCCTCCCTCCCAATTACAATTATTAAACAGTTAATGAGCTCCGAAGCACTAGGAGGCTGTTTATAACAATAGCAACAGTTGAATGGCAAGTTTTCATGCTTGTAAACTGTTTAATAAATGTAACCAAAGCCGCCAAAGATTGAGGAAAGATGGACACGTTCGTATGTACCTGCGTAACTGCTTCGTGAATTTCGCCTCCTAGAGGTTTAGGACCAGGAAGTAGGCCGTATCAATTTCAAATTATTAACAATATGGAAGGTATTAACATTTCACTCACTGCGACCAGTGTGGCATTTACAGCTTTAGCCTGTAAAAATAAGTTGTATTTTACGTACACTTTAGTACAGCAACGACTGTACTAGCCATTCCAAGATGCTTACAATTTAATTCCTCAGATTAGGCAAAATTTTAATGTCAATAAAGATGTTAATATTAATAAGGCGTAGTGAAGGCTTCTCGTCACCTTGTGGGACAGCTTTACACACACCTCATCTTCCCAAGCCTTACGGGCTCACCATAGACCGTGCTACATGGCCATTTCGTTCAGAGTAGCCAAATCTAAAAACAACAGCAACACTCCCAAGCCTCCCACACGTATACAAGGAGACATCCTTGAGACAATAGCAGCCATTCTATTTACGTGGATGTTTCAAGCAATTATGGCTTAGTACACAACGTTGGTTTGTTTACCTCACTATACAAACAATCACACATTTCATACATCTAACTTGACACCATAACAATATAAAATGTTAACCCCCAGGGAGCCGGTCGGCCGAGCGGACAGCACGCTGGACTTGTGATCCTGTGGTCCTGGGTTCGATCCCGGGCGTCGGCGAGAAACAATGGGCAGAGTTTCTTTCACCCTATGCCCCTGTTACCTAGCAGTAAAATAGGTACCTGGGTGTTAGTCAGCTGCCACGGGCTGCTTCCTGGGGGTGGAGGACTAAAAAGCCCCGAAATCATCTCAAGATAACCTCAAGATATGTGGCTGGCGAAGGTGACCACACGATACATAAACACGAAGGTGACCACTGCAGTACACGCCCCAGTGTAATCATTACCCCCGAGGCTACAAGGACATCAATACGGGCGCACAATGCACTCTGCAAAAATTCATTTAGCCGAGCAAGTAACAATCTTGCGAAGCTAATTACACGATTTAATGTGGGGGTAATTACACACACACCGCCCACGGCACGGCACGGCACGGCACGGGTCACCCCCCCCCCCCCCGACGCGGGAAAGTGCTTCTCGACTCCTTACAAGACGTCTAAGTCCTCTAATATCAATTTGAACATGTCCACAAGGGTCTTGAGGGGGGTTCGAACCTGCTCACTGGGTGTTCCCCAGATGTGATCATTTGATACATCACGTTATTGTGATGTGTTATTTTTGTTAGGACCTTTGAGGCTAATGTCAGTGTGTGGAGTAAGGGAGAGCGAGCGGGTGAGTTATGGAAATATTACCACACTTGTTTTGTAGACGATTATTAAGCCACCTGTGTGATGCATGTGGGAATGGAAGACATGTTAGGCAGGTGGTGGTGATGAGGCAGTGTTCCTGCCCACCACCACCACCTGGCCGCCACCACCACCTGGCAGTCGCTCACCAACACACACACACACACACACACACACACACACACACACACACACACACACACACACACACACACACACACACACACACACACACAAAGCCGTCCCGAAATCCTCCAGAATTAAGGCATTCAACACTGTCAAAACAAATCAAAACAAAGAGTGCTTTAGTGTTGAAGTGACGGAGACCAGTAGACCCACAGGTGACCTCTGAGGGGCCCCGGACGTCCAGGAAGCTGCCACCAACCGTCTCTGTTGACCCCGACAACGGCCGGGGTCAGGACTTAAGATGCGTCAGTCATCTGAGAGACGGAGGAATGATTATCTATTTGGTGCAAAGCCATGAGCGCGAGGAAATATGGCCAGCCCCTCGTCTCCATGCTCAGCAAGACTGTGCATGTAGCAACACAGCAACATTGCACAAGAGGACCCTCAAGACAAGTGAGCGCGACGTGTTCATAGTCCCAGAACACCTGAACACATTCACTAGACAACAGAACACCAGAGTCATGACACCACCACAATGGGCTTTGGGACGTTCAGTATTCCCCAACTGCCGTGAGAACAGCCCCGGTGGCTATCAGGGGTTTATGATATACATCACCATGGAAGAACTCTGGAGAACATGAACACAGGAGTAAACAGGCTGAGGAACAAAAGGCCAACAAGTGCATAAATTACACTGTAAATAGACACTGTCTTCCCCTGCAGTGGCGGCGGCTCCTCCGAGCAGGTGAGTCATCAACACCAATATATTCAACACCCAGTGACGTCACCGCCATTCAAGATGCAACATGTTCTATGTAACACCAACGGTCACCCGCCCACTACCACCACCAACACCACCAACCACCATCACCACCACTACGCCCTCTCACCAAACCCATCACCTACAACATCTCCCACGCAGGAAAATCTTTCCTTCCAGAAGCCATTAACTCCATTATATAATAAATTTCGTCCTTGGAACACGTGCATAACTAAATACCGACACGAGACAGGTGTATAGGAGGCCTGGTCGACGACCGGGCCGCAAGGTCTCCGAGCCCCGAAATCACCTCAAGACAACCTCAAGGTATAGCACCCTTATCCCCCCCAGGGTGTTAAAACTATGATCTAGTGGTTTTAGCGGCGATTGTCGCACATGTTGCTGCCTGGGTCTCACTCCTACACCCCTGTCTCCACACTACCAACACCCACACCCACCACCCCAACACCCAACACCCACACGCACCACTAACACACTGTATTAGGGACGACGCGTCACAATAACGTGGGTCAATATATGGTGACCAAACCACACACCAGAAGATGACGTTTCGGTCAGTTCTGGACCGTTATCAAGTCCAGTGTCACAATGGAGGAGTTACTTTATAATGGTCCACGACGGACCGAAACGTCGTCCTCGTCTCTTCTCCTCTGGTGTGTGGTCGGTCATCACAGTGTATCTTGAGATGATTTCGGGGCTTAGCGTCCCCGCGGCCCGGTCCTCGACCAGGCCTTCTTGTTACACATCCCCAGGAAGCAGCCCGTAGCAGCTGTCTAACTCCCAGGTACCTATTTACTGCTACATAAACAGGAGCATTAAAGTGAAAAAACTCTGCCGATTTGTTTTCACCTCCACCGGGGATCGAACCCGGAACCTCAGGACTACGAATCCCAAACGCTGTCCACTCAGCCGTCAGGCCCCTCAGGGTAGGGCATGTTAGGTTACAAAATGTGTTGAATCATGTTGTGTAGCGCGTGACTTATCGGAACAGGTGAGAGGAGGCAGAGAGGACACCGAGCACTGTGTGAGCCTTACAGCTGATGCCAGGAGGTAGTGGAGACACTCCCTCCCCCCCCCCCACTGGTCTTAACTGTCAACAAGACTTGTTTCCCAGCTACCTTTGATCTCCACCTTCCACTTACTCCTACCTCTTCTCAGTCTCCCCTCCCCTCTCACTCCTAGCTCGCTCGCTCACTCCTAGCAGCTCTCCGTCTCTCAGCTCTCCTCCGTCTCTCCCTTTTCGGATGGTGTCGGCGGCCGCTGGTAGCCATGACAACACAGGGAATTGATCACACACCTCATGGCCAGACTGGAGGGCCCAAGTGCACCTTCCTCCGCACACATTAACCTTCCCTACACCAAGACCCACTACAGCTCATCAACCACTAAATGCAAGAAAAAAAAAAGGTCCCCTACGGGCTCACCATAGCCCGTGCTACTTGCAACTTTGTGTTCCAGGTAGTGAATCTTAATACTAAATGCAGGCAGGTAACTAAGGCAGGTGCCAACCTGATCTCAATACATTATTGTCCAATAATTACAGCCTTACAACCTGCTGGTGAGAAGCTTTGTATGTACTTCATCTGCACGTGTGTGCGGGTTATTCATGCCCGTGCCGCCTCTTGCCTGGCTCAATCTTTATCAATCTGGAATCTGGAGGAAGGTAGGGGAAGAGGTGGCGGGGGGAGGGAGAGGGGAAGAGGTGGCGGGGGGAGGGAGAGGGGAAGAGGTGGCGGGGGGAGGGAGAGGGGAAGAGGTGGCGGGGGGAGGGAGAGGGGAAGAGGTGGCGGGGGGAGGGAGAGGGGAAGAGGTGGCGGGGGGAGGGAGAGGGGAAGAGGTGGCGGGGGGAGGGAGAGGGGAAGAGGTGGCGGGGGGAGGGAGAGGGGAAGAGGTGGCGGGGGGAGGGAGAGGGGAAGAGGTGGCGGGGGGAGGGAGAGGGGAAGAGGTGGCGGGGGGAGGGAGAGGGGAAGAGGTGGCGGGGGGAGGGAGAGGGGAAGAGGTGGCGGGGGGAGGGAGAGGGGAAGAGGTGGCGGGGGGAGGGAGAGGGGAAGAGGTGGCGGGGGGAGGGAGAGGGGAAGAGGTGGCGGGGGGAGGGAGAGGGGAAGAGGTGGCGGGGGGAGGGAGAGGGGAAGAGGTGGCGGGGGGAGGGAGAGGGGAAGAGGTGGCGGGGGGAGGGAGAGGGGAAGAGGTGGCGGGGGGAGGGAGAGGGGAAGAGGTGGCGGGGGGAGGGAGAGGGGAAGAGGTGGCGGGGGGAGGGAGAGGGGAAGAGGTGGCGGGGGGAGGGAGAGGGGAAGAGGTGGCGGGGGGAGGGAGAGGGGAAGAGGTGGCGGGGGGAGGGAGAGGGGAAGAGGTGGCGGGGGGAGGGAGAGGGGAAGAGGTGGCGGGGGGAGGGAGAGGGGAAGAGGTGGCGGGGGGAGGGAGAGGGGAAGAGGTGGCGGGGGGAGGGAGAGGGGAAGAGGTGGCGGGGGGAGGGAGAGGGGAAGAGGTGGCGGGGGGAGGGAGAGGGGAAGAGGTGGCGGGGGGAGGGAGAGGGGAAGAGGTGGCGGGGGGAGGGAGAGGGGAAGAGGTGGCGGGGGGAGGGAGAGGGGAAGAGGTGGCGGGGGGAGGGAGAGGGGAAGAGGTGGCGGGGGGAGGGAGAGGTAGGGGGGAAGTGGGTGGTGGTTTGGGGAGGTGGGGGAGCTGGGGAGAAAGGTGTGAGAGGTGGGGAGGGGGGAGTTCATAGCGAGGCTGGGGGAAGACATGAGAACAAGGAAGGGGGAGGAGGAAGAGGGCGAAGACTCTGACGAGGAAGAGGACAGGAGTGAAGGACTCGAGGGAGGGAGGGGGAGGGGGGTAAGAGGCCAGTCATGAGTCAAGAGCCGCTTGATTATTTGTACCAAGGACACCACCCTCCCCGCCACCAACCACCACCCTCCACCACTAACCACCGGGGACACCACCCTCCCTGCCACCAACCACCACCCTCCACCACTAACCACCGGGGACACCACCCTCCCCGCCACCAACCACCACCCTCCACCACTAACCACCGGGAACACCACCCTCCCCGCCACCAACCACCACCCTCCACCACTAACCACCGGGGACACCACCCTCCCCGCCACCAACCACCACCCTCCACCACTAACCACCGGGGACACCACCCTCCCTGCCACCAACCACCACCCTCCACCACTAACCACCGGGGACACCACCCTCCCCGCCACCAACCACCACCCTCCACCACTAACCACCGGGGACACCACCCTCCCTGCCACCAACCACCACCCTCCACCACTAACCACCGGGGACACCACCCTCCCTGCCACCAACCACCACCCTCCACCACTAACCACCGGGGACACCACCCTCCCTGCCACCAACCACCACCCTCCACCACTAACCACCGGGGACACCACCCTCCCTGCCACCAACCACCACCCTCCACCACTAACCACCGGGAACACCACCCTCCCTGCCACCAACCACCACCCTCCACCACTAACCACCGGGGACAAGTGACAGCATGAACAACCCAGCGGGACCATTCTCAGTGGACCTTGAGAATGGTCCAGGACGGACCGAAACGTCGTCGTCCCTTCACCTTCTAGTGTATGGTCTGGTCAACATATTTCAGCCACGTTATTGTGACTCCTCATCTGCAACCCAGCGGGTTTTCTTCCTATTGGGGAGTGTTGTACATGCTGCTATGGCGGTGTGTCCAATAAATGCTGCCCAATCAACTCGACTCTCGGGGCAAAATTAACCAAAAAATTACTAACAGCCCCATTCAGAGCCGGAGAAATTACCGACCTAGAGAGCGTGCAAAGATCCACCCTAAAGTCACGTTGCTTATTGGGACCGATTAAACGTTCTAATTCTCTAGAGCGCAGGTGAGAGATGTATAATAATCTACACAGTGGAAGATATCAGAGGGACTGGTCCCAAATCTCAATATTGAGATTACATCACAAGAAGCCAGTAGTCACGATAGGATGGGCAGAATACCCCCTATTGAAGAGCAAAGGTGCAACAGGTACTCTGAGAAAGGGCGGGTAGAAACTGCCTAAGCTACTCTATCCCTTTAAGATGTATTTTTTCTTGTCTCAATAAACATACTTAAACTTGAAGGTACTCTGAGAACTTTACCAATATCAAGAACACAAGACTTTTCAACATTCCCGCTACCCATAAGGGGCATAACTCGCCTGCTTCTCACATTCTTCAAGAAAACTCGTCAAACACCTCCGAAGAGTACCTGATCAACCAGGCTGTGATTCAACCGTCAGGCTGCGAGCAGCTACATCCAACAGCCTGGTTGACCAGACGACCAACCAGGAGGCCAGGTTGAAGACCAGACCTCCTTGAGGCTACCTTGAGGTGCTTCCGGGGCTTAGTGTCCCCGCGGCCCGGTCGTCGACCAGGCCTCCTGGTTGCTGGACTGATCAACCAGGCTGTTAGACGCGGTCTAACAACCAGGTTGTTAGACCTCGGGGCCATTGATCCCCGGAAGCGACACAAGGTAAGGGAAGCTAATAGACCTCCCTTCCCCCCCCCCTCTCCCCACTAACCCCTTCCCCTTAAGTCACCACTACCCCTCCCCCCCCCCCTCCTTCACCACAGTGTGGTGGTGGGTACTGGCCCCACTCCTCACCCTCGTGCCCAAGGTCACCACCACAGTAAGCCTAGGCTCCTCCACCACCACCACCACCACAGTAAGCCTAGGCTCCACCACCACAGTAAGCCTAGGCTCCTCCACCACCACCACCACCACCACAGTAAGCCTAGGCTCCACCACCACGGCACAAGGGCTCCACCTCCCCTCCCCACAAACCCAACCACAGGACCGACTCATCAGCTGATAAAAGAAGGTAGAGAGGAGAGGTAGGCGAGAGGGGGAAAAGCAAAGGAAACGCTTGAGAAACGACGAAATAAGATACGAGAAGGAAGCGAGACGGGGGAGAAGAGATGAGATCAAGATCATCGAGATCAAGATATCGAGATCAAGATATCGAGATCAAGATAAAGATCGACCCCTAAAATGTTTCCCATTAACATCAATAGCCTACACTAACGAAGAAAGCATGCACGCACACGCACGCACGGATCAGTAGGCACCACTCAGGGGGTCGTAGTCCTAAGGGTCCGGGTTCGATTCCCTACCGAGAGAAACAAATAGGTTGTTTCTTTCATCTGATGCACCTGTTCACCTGCCAGCAAACAAGTACGTGGGAGTTGAGACAGCTGCATCCTGAGTGAGCGAGCGAGTGATGCTATGTAGACGTGATGAGTCGCTATATTACACAACCGACGGTTAGACAGGCGGAGACCAAGAGCTAACAACTTGATCCAGCAGACAATTCCCCCCCCCCCACACACACACACACACACAATATTAAACAATTAAACAAGTACAAGTCAGTGTGAATCTCGCCTTACCTCAAAAAATAACAATCTGGAATTACAAAATTCCCCGACAAAGGTGACAATGATTCTACAGGAACCGAGTAATAAGCTAGAGTGAAAGGCTTAGAGTAGGCCTACTAAACGTATTAAATGGTGGTTGAGAGAGGGGGGGGAGGGGACTACCAGCTTGATGGGCTCCTGGGAGTTGTCCTACTCCCCAAGCCCGGCCCGAAGGCTCACGACCGTAATCCTGTTAATTGTGGTGCGAAGGCTCCAACAAACAGGTCAGGATATACCTGCCAGGCAGCGAGAGAGGATCGTATCACCGCCTTAAGATATTAGCGGCTCCTAAGTCGGGTCGCGGAAGATAATAGGCGACCCTGAAGAAGTCTTTATGAGCGGACGTAGATGTCCAAGACCAGAACACACCTGTAGTTAGCTACACCTCTTGCCTTTATGTGCTGCTACCACGGGTGCTGGTACCACGGGTGCTGGTACCACGGGTGCTATCCTCTTCGCCCCTGTAGCTCCCACAGTGGTCCTGTGTACCATTGCCAGTGGCACAGGCAAAGGTGCCACTTGGCAAAGGTGCCAAGATTCAGCCAACATTTGCGTCCACCACCTGTACAATGTGTCCTCAGTCGAGCCAGCTGGGTGTGTGTGTATTAAACACTTGTAACTCCACAACGCAAGGTTTATCAACTTTCATTACTACAGACTAAGCCGCAATGTATCGGCAAAGATTTACACCTTTCTTTGTCAGACACGCAAGTGTGTGACGACTCGTTGTCCGGATCTGTAACTCTCAGTCTAACCAGTGAGAGGGTAGAACTGGCCTAAGCTACTCTATCCCTTAGAGAAGGAATTTTTTTTCTTTGTCTCAATAAACATAATTTAACTTGAACCATTGAGAGACCAGGCCACAAATTAAAGAGGAGGTTGAGGTGACAGCATGCCCCATTGTGTTATCTTGAGGTTATCTTGAGATGATTTCGGGGCTTAGCGTCCCCGCGGCCCGGTCCTCGACCAGGCCTCCTTTTTGTTACACATCCCCAGGAAGCAGCAGCCCGTAGCAGCTGTCTAACTCCCAGGTACCTATTGACTGCTAGGTAAACAGAGGCATCAAGGTGGAAGAAACTCTGCCCATGTTTCCTTCTCCACCAGGGGTCGAACCCGGAGCCTCAAGACTACGAATCCCAAGCGAGGTCCACTGAGCCGTCAGCCCCCCCCCCCCCCCCTTGACGAGTACACAGCTACAGAGTGAGGCGTAGTGAATGGCAGCCGTTGCCAGCGGTGGTTCACAGGTTCACTACAAACACCACCACACTGAACATTGTTCTCCCACAAGAGATGCAACAATTCTGTTTAAAGGAATTACGAAAACCTTTTCCTTGGCTCAGACATGTAATCTGTCGAGGACAGATTACAAGAATTGACCAACGTGCGGCTGCAACACATCAACTCCAGCGGGTAATGAAGCCGGGTGCAAAGACCGCAAGCCGGACACGATACGTGAAGAGGGAGGTCAAACTTCCCTTCAACAGTCCCACACGCATCCCACCATAAAACAAATGAACATGTTCATCACTCAATGTTCCGTAATATGATTGTGATATATTGTGATATCGTAATATTATATTATATACACACACCCATGTGTGTGTATATATATGTATGAACACGTTGTAGTGAACGGGGGCGAGGATAGCTTAAGCTACCTCAATCCCTTTGTGTGTATTTATACACTTCAAACTTATTTCAATTCCGAGGATAAACTCGGACTTATCAATCACTCTGCCGGGGCACAGGAGACAGGTAAAGCCCAGGTACTGGTGTCAGTGTGGTCCACACAAGGACTGCCTTAAGGAAGGAGTCATCCTTGGAGGCCTTTACCCAAACATTGGGCCATGCTGCTGCTGCTGCTGCTAACAAAATCAAGTTAAGAGCAGTTATCCTCTCCGACGTAGGTTCGAACCCTCGTCACGGCCCTTGTGGATTTGTTCAAGTTAGAGAAATTAAAGAGATAATGCTACTACCCCCAAAGCTGAGAGCATTATTACTGTGGTTAATTACGGTCAGCGAGGTTCACACGTTCACACGTTCACACACACACACACACACACACACACACACACACACACACACACACACACACACACACACACACACACACACACACACACACAGCATCTCCCAGACTGTGTAACAATACCTTAACACCGACTTGACCACAAGAGGAATGACCGGCTGCTTCCAGGGCTCCAGGCAAGTTACCCCAACACCACCACCACCTACCCCCACCCCTCTCCTCCCTCTCACTCCCCCCTTCCCCTTCCCCCTCCCCGCCAACATTTCCCCCACCCCTAGACAGAGAGAGAGAAAATGTTGTTGTAAGATGCAGCAATTTATTATTGAAGAAAGCATTAGGCAGCCCAGGTTCTCACAGAAAGCATTAGGCACGTAGACCCATTAATGGGTTTTAGCTATCACGGGGACCCTGTTGTTGCAAAGAAATTTGAAACGTCAGAATAGTGAACTGGAATAGACTACACAGTTTGAAACATCATACTGAATCTAATATGATGTTACAAACGTAGAGTCAACGAGAGGGAAGGAGGGGGGGGGGGAAGACAGAGCTTAGCGAGGGAGAGGAAGAGAACTATGGCCACGTCACTAAGACAACAGCCCAAGAACCCCAAGAGCCTGGCCAGCATGTTGGTCCGGAGCACAACCGCGCGCCATCAGCTGATTCTCAAGGCCACGTGGACCAGCTGAGGTTTGTTATTGTTTTGCTATACTTAGAGTGGAGCACGGTGGGGGGGGGGGGGGCGCAGGAGGGTGGCTGTGGTGGAAAGCCCAGGTGAGCCTGGGGTGGGGGTGGGGGAGCCTTGAAGTCATCCCGAGGATCAATGTCCCCGCGGCCCTGTCTCTAACAACGCTTCCTTCTTTGAGGTTGGTTGGGGGGGGGGGTGGGGGGGGGGGTGGGAGGGGGAGAGTGAGGGGAGGTACTAATTTAGGTTTAGTTTAATAATTTAGATCGCCAAATCTTTGGCGGCTTTGTTTACAATTATTAAACAGTTAATGAGCTCCGAAGCACCAGGAGGCTGTTTATTACAATAACAGTTGATTGGCAAGTTTTCATGCTTATAAACTGTCTAATAAATAAAGCCGCCATAGATTGAGGAAAGATGGACAGGTTCGTAAGTGCTTGAGTAACTGCTTCGTGAACCTGGCCCTTCGACCCGTACCTAATTATGACAGGAGCCGGGGACCTGCCTGAAGCCAGCCCGTCACTCTACCGTCCACCTCAAGTGGTTGAACAGCGGTAAAGGGTAAATTTAACTGGTTTGAAAGTGTATAAGCAGGCGATGAGCCACAGTTGACCAGACCACACACTAGAAGGTGAAGGGACGACGACGCTTCGGTCCGTCCTGGACCATTCTCAAGTCGATTGTCTGATTTATATGTATAATATTGAAGTTTGCCGCCACAAAACCAAAATGATTAATGTGACCTCCGCCGTACACCCAGAGAACACTTAGTGTGCGTTCTTAAGTGCCGTCGTTCTTAAGCGCCGTCGTTCTTAAGCGCCGTCGTTCTTAAGCGCCGTCGTTCTGAACATTTCCTTGGCCTGAGTGGCAAAGATGATTGGCTCATTTGCCCCGGGTTTACAAGGATTTCACCTCTGTATACAATAATATACAGAACATTTTAGCTACTTTCACTGAGAAAAATCAATTTAAGCAATGAGACGACTCTAACCAACGACCCAGGTACCTCCCAGTCGCGCACCTTACTCCTGAACCAAGACATGATCCAAGCTATACACTTGATAGCCATCACGCTAGTTTCTTTTTATGTAGTGACCACTGGCCTCTGATTACCCCCGTCGACTTGAGCCAGAGAAGAGAAAAGAAAAAGGTTATCACTCGGAGCAGATACGAGGCCGCATCAACTAAGTGTGATTGCTGTCAAGTCTTAATTTGATACGAGTGATGTCAACAAGGAGCCGTAAGGGTGTTTCTCTCTCCTGGGAGTGAGTGAGTGAGTCGCCTCCATGGTGCTTTCACCAGTAAGGAGGACCAGCACATTAGGGAGGGGAAAGGGAGGGGGGGGGGCGGGAGTAGGTCAGCACTAGCAACCCCCCCCCTCCCTCCCCACCTCTCTCTCACACACACACACGCCTGCTATCACCGGCCAGACTCCAGTACCATCAGGTCTGTCACGCCTATAACAACCTCTCTACTGTCATACACCACCACATCCACACCTTGACACTTGAGAGGCGGAACCAATGAGCCAGAGCTCAACCCCCGCAAGCACAACTAGGCGAATACATTAATGGGGGGATGTAGACGACACAAAAATCAGTATTAACCTTCGGCTGAAGACATTGAAAAACTTCAAGCAGATATTAATAAAGTTTTCTACTGGGCAGCAGAAAATAACATGATGTTTAACAGTGATAAATTCCAGGTACTCAGGTACGGTAAAAATGAGGACCTTAAACATAATACAGAGTACAAAACACAATCAAATGTACCCATAGTAGGAAAACAGCATGTAAAGGATTTGGGAATAATAATGTCTGACGACCTAACGTTTAGGGAGCATAACCAAGCAAATATTGCGACAGCCAGAAAAATGATAGGATGGATTACGAGAACTTTCAAATCCAGGGATCCCATCACAATGGTTGTACTCTTCAAGTCACTTGTGTTGTCCCGTCTTGAGTACTGCTCAGTACTCACTTCCCCCTTCAGAGCAGGAGAAATTGCTGAAATAGAGGGAATACAGAGAACATATACGGCACGCATAGACGCGATAAAGCACAAATTATTGGGATCGTCTCAAAGCTCTCCAAATGTACTCACTAGAAAGGAGACGAGATAAAATAATATACACCTGGAAGATACTGGAGGGCCAAGTACCAAATCTACACAGTAAAACAACAACGTACTGGAGTGAACGATATGGAAGAAAATGCAAGATTGAACCAGTGAAGAGCAGAGGTGCCATAGGCACAATTAGAGAACACTGTATAAACATCAGAGGCCCTCGGTTGTTCAACGCCCTCCCAGTGTATAAGAAATATTGCCGGAACAACCGTGGACATCATCTTGGAGGAAACAGTCTAGTTTCCTCTTGGAGTGCCAGACCAACCGGGGCTGTGGTGGGTATGTGGGCCGCTCCAAGCAACAACCTGGTGGACCAAACTGTCACAAGTCAAGCCTGGCCTCGGGCCGGGCTTGGGGAGTAGAACAACTCACAGAACCCCATCAAGCAGGTAACGACATCTACACACTCGGCTGCTCCACAACGTCTTGACATTAAGACAGTCCACAGTCTTAAACATGGCTGCTACAATTGTCTAAGCAACCGGGCTGGCCAAGCAACAACCAAAGTTTATTGGCCACAACCTTCAAGGTCACCCTGTGAAGTACAGGCAGGTTCCCGTCCTTCTTGTGTGTGTGGGGGGGGGGGGGGCAGTGGTCGCAGAGGGGGTGTCGGGGGATCGAGCAGGTCACGGCTGGGGTGGCCATAAGGGCGAGAGTGGTACACCACACACACACACACACACACACACACACACACACACACACACACACACACACACACACACACACACACACACACACACACACACACACCGTCTTCACTGTCCCAAGTGTGGTTTGGTCATCACACTTGCTCCCATTTAAGGCTTAAGGCCTTTGAGGTCGTGAAGCCGACTGAACCCCGCCCCCCCCCCCCCCACCAACACCTGTAGGGAGCAAACTAAATAACCAACAATCATGGTGACAATCATGTGACCCACTAACAATCATGGTTACAATCATGTGACCCACTAACAATCATGGTGACAATCATGTGACCCACTAACAATCATGGTTACAATCATGTGACCCACTAACAATCATGGTGACAATCATGTGACCCACTAACAATCAAACCAGTCAAGATTAGGTAGTAAACCAAATCTTTACCTGCATAAATTATTAGGTTTAGAGAGACAAGAGCCATGAAGGCAGCTTTATGTAGTGTTAAGTACATTAAGGGATGTAATGGGATGTACAAATGTACTTATAAGTACACCAAGGGGCCAAGAGGACCCCTTGGTGTAGTGGTAAGACGCTCGCCTTAATTTTACAAGTGTCACTTTACATTGTAACTTGGGATATTATGAGCAGCGGAAACTCTTCTTTCCAAACTGGAAACTTAACCCCCCATTTCAGGTGTGTGTGTGTATAGTGTTTACAGGCTTTGAAACAAGAGCCGATCCTCCTTAAGGAGGGGCATGGGCCCCGACCACCCTATGAACTCCCCATACCGTCACTTATCACCATGCAAAGTTTCATAAGGCTAGCCCAAGGCGTCTGTCCCACAACCTCTTGAGACAGACAGGCACTCTTATTGAGACAGATTTAGAGATCTCCACGACACTAATATCAATGTTATTTTTCCTAAAAATATATTGAAAAATCTACTTTATTTTATATATGAATAAATTATGCATTATGTATTTATTATGTATTTTATTTATTTATGTACATAAATTATGTATATCTTCGGTGTTTAAAAACGAGCCTATATGCGTTAGTAAGGCAAAAGGTCGTGGGGGGGGGGGGAGGAGATCTTCAGGTCATGGGCCCTGCCTCTTGGCAATTAACGGACTAGTATGGTAAGACAATAATGGCATGGGGATTTGTCAGGTTTGGACTTGACCCTTGTCTAGTGGTGGACTCTTATTGTTCATCTCTGCCATCATCATCTAGTTCTTTCACTCACTTTCCATCCCTTGCATTACCTATGTGGCTGATCTAGGTGTTGAGGTAGCCCATGCGGCCATGTTGGGCACACACCCTTCCTTTACCAGCGTGCAATACCTTGCCTTACCCCCCTGGGTAACCTGCCGCCATCTTGCTCCTTCCCCCCCCCCCCTATCCCAGCCTTCCTTATACATCCAATGTTGTGAGGTTAAGCTCACTTAACCCGACCTCAAGGCTCAGTCCCTTCACTTCTGGGGGAGAGGGATGGTATGCCACTACCACCACCACCCTCAACCACCACCCCTACCATATATTTATATATTTATATATTTATATATATATATATATTTTATATATATATATATATAATATATATATTATATATATATAAACACGTAGTGAACGAGGTGAGAATAGGTCTAGTTACCTCATCCCTTTGCGAGTGTACTTATACCTCAATAAACTATTTCACTCCCTGACCACTCAAGTCTCATGTTGCTACAAGCCAGGGGCTCCACGCCGGTGCCACACACACTGATATTCGTCTTGCTGGTGTTGTGTACAATACCCTGAAGGAATCCTACTCTTAGATCCCCACGAGGTCATTTTCACATTGGTCAGTCCTTTAGTCTCGCTTATAATCTGTGTTTGTTCAGACGATGGATGCCCAACCACTTGGGGTGGACGGTAGAGCGACGGTCTAGCTTCATCCAGGTCAGCGTTCAATCCCCGACTGTCCACACCTGTCTACTCCCACTCATCTGGGAGCCGAGGGCGGTGAGGTAATAGTCAGACACGAAACTTGTATATCAACCTGCGTGCAGAACGGTTAATGGAAGTAGGGGGCCCGGGAGCTGGAACGTGACCCGCCAGGCCCTAATACAAGCCTACCTTGACCCCCCCCCCCCGGGTTAACCCCTGACATATACGCCTACTTTTGCTTCAGTACTAATTTTGTCGTCACGACACAGGTGGCCGGGGGGGGGGGGGAGGGAGGGGGGCAGACACCCCAACAGCTGTTGTGTGTATACAAAAGGTGCACAGCTGTGTTGACAGCTGTGCCCGGCACTGCTCCCAACTGAACCCTCACTACTGGCCATAACAGGTGTTCCTACCACAACACCTGCCCCCCCCCCACCCCACCCCCACACGATGCAACCCAAAACAGCTGCCTAACTCCATACTGATAACTGAACAAAAGCATCAGGTGTAAGGAAACATTGCCTAAACGCTTCTGTCCTAACCCCCCCCCCGCTATCCAAGAACTGAGCAGGTGGCTCCTCTCCAACCCTTGGTATAAGAGGTTGGGGAGGAGCGTGCGCCATCTTTCAGGTTATTCATGCCCGTGCCACCTCTTAGGTGGCTTAATCTTCATCAATCGTGCGCATTTTCAGCAGCACCGCTCCTGTGTCGGGTAAGTCCACTACGGGCTCACCATAGCCCGTGCTACTTGGAACTTTTTGTTCCCAGTAGCTGAATCTAACCCAACAAGTTAGTTTACACACGCGGTGTAAATCAACCATAGCATAATGAACGACTCGCTTCAACTCCAAGACAATGCGAATGACAGTTGTAAAAACTTTCCCCCACGAGTAGAGACGCTAATTCACTACCAAACACTAGTAATTGTCTTGAAGAAATTGATGTCAGCAAGATGATGACTTTGTGCGCGAACTAACAAGACAGGCAGGAGGCAGTTGGTAACTAAAAGTTACAATGTTATCACGTCATTCACGTTATTCACGCCACAGCGTGACTATATCATAGTCGAAGGAAAGGGAACTATCAGGGGGGGGGGGGAAGCGCCAAGCCATCACGACTATATACCACTGGGAAGGGGTCAGGATAAGGATTTGGGATGAAACGGGGAGGAGGGAATGGTGCCCAATCACTTGCGGATGGTCGGGGATTGAACGCCGACCTGCATGACGCGAGACTATGGAACAAAAGCTAAACACGAGGTCATAACAGTAACCGGTTACCACCAGTACACTAGGGGCGAGACACCCAAGTTGGAAGTAGAGAAGCCCTACCCAACCTGGAGAGCAATGACTGCACATATTATGGGGGAGGGGGGGGGTGCCACGGGAGAGGGGTGCCACGGGAGAGGGGTGCCACGGGAGAAGTAAGGGGGGGGGAGTAAGAATGGTGTTGTTCACCCCCATACTCACATGGGGGATATGGTGTGAACACCACACTACCGCTCACAGGATGTATGTGGGTCCACAAAATAGCCGTCACTATCAGCAACAGCAGCAGCAGCAGCACGAGCAGCAGCAGCAGCAACAACAACAGCAGCAGCAGCAGCAGCAACAACAACAGCAGCAGCAGCAACAGCAGCAACAGCAGCAGCAGCAACAACAGCAGCAGCAACAACAACAGCAGCAGCAACAGCAGCAACAACAGAGCACAGCCTGGCATGGGGCCGAAATGCCAGGCTCGCAGACTAGACCGGCTAGTGGATTGAAGGCACTACGACACACACAAGTTTCGTTTCTGCCCGAAACGCTGCGCGCACTAGTGGCTTTACAAGACTGTAATTACTATGCTATGTATCCTCACAACCCCAATGTACCTTCTTGTATATATATAAATAAATAAACGGAGAAGAATTTCCAATCAATGTTGGCCTCTGTCATCGCCCAGCACCCATCACACTGTACACGACACGACACGACACGGTACGGTACGACACGGTACGGTACGGATCAACAATGTTCGCCTATACCGTGTTCGAACTGGCGGGAAAGCAGTATCAACGTGGGCTGAAATAAAGATGTGGGCGAACCGGTTCGAATCCCCCCCCCCCAATCTCCCCTCTCCCAATCATCGTGCCTCACCCCTTCAACAGTATCAATTCATGTGTCCAAGACTAAAGCTGAGAACCCCGTACAGAACACGTTTGAATCCCTTCTGTACTATTAACAACTAGTTCTTCGGCGTGTTTGCCGCCTGCGAGACGACGCATGCACAGATGAACGACCCTCCAAGAAGTGTTCTAACTGTCCAACAAGGCCATTACAGCGAGGGAAGCAGTGTGACGCGGAGAGCCAGTGACTACAGGGGTGCCGCAGGGCTGAGTACTCACACCCATCCTATTATTTGTGAACTACTTACACCAATTATTATTATACAAGTAACCCATCCTACTACGTAGATAGTAACTTTTGCCACGATCGTCAAGAGTCAGAATTCGTACGTTCTTAGCATTTACATTTATTTATTTATTTATTTATATATATACAAGTTATATTCTTGTACAGCCACCAGCACGCATAGCATTTCGGGCAAGTTCTTAATCCTATGTTCCCGGGAATACGACCCGCCAAATCGTTTAACCAGGTACCCATTTTACTGCTGGGTGAACAGAGGCTACAGTTAAGGACTGGCGCCCAGTCAATCCTCCCCGGCCAGGATACGAACCCAGATCAAAGCGCTCGCGAAACACCAGGCGAGTGTCCTAACCACTACACCACGGGGACAGATAGTTAGTAGTATACTGACTAATAAGGAATTCTTAAAATAAATGAAGCTAAAAAACACTTAGATATTCCTAGGCCAAGTATAGTACACATATGTACTATATTAGGCCTCATATCGTGTATTAGGCCTAGGGAGGTTAATTACGTTAGCTTGTCAAAGCAACACAAATAAAAAAATAGTTTTCCGGTTCGTCTAACTCAATAGTTCAGATTTCTACTTTCCAATGTCGTACGTCGGTGTATATACTATAGTCCTCATCGTTACTCTAAGTACTACCAAAACAGGAAGATGGGCTGGATGTGTCGATAACTGCAGTCGATATACAGTGGACAAAAATGAACAAGGGAGAGGTCATGCTAACTAAAGTATGCAATGTGGGAGTTTCACTTTCACGGGTGGAACACGAGCAAGGGGACACAGGTGGGAACTGAGTACCCAGACCAGTCGCAGATACATTAAAAATAATTGTCAGTAGTTAACATATGGAATGCATTAGGCAGTGATGTGGTGGAGGCTGACTCCATACACAGTTTCAAATGTAGATATGATAGAGCCCAGTAGGCTCAGGAACCTGTACACCAGTTGAGAGGCGGGCCGAAAGAGCAGAGCTCAACCCCCGCAAGCACAACTCAGTGAATACATAGTTGAAGGTTGGGGGGGGGGGGGGGGAGGGTCGGTTAGCGCCAGAAACAGCGAGGTTGCACTAGGGGAGGAAAGATCCCCCTGGAGACCATTCTCCAACAGGTGGGCCAGTAACACAGACCCAGCAGGGAAGCCAAAGAATAAAACACTGGGAGAGACACAAATCAGAGGCCGCGGAAACGCCTCAATACCAACAAAAGGAAAAGTTGGAGAGAAACATTAATTCATGGTGGAGAGTGAGTGAGGAAGGCGGTGAAGGAGCACAAAACACGGCGGAGAAAGTACTGGGCGCGGAGTGGGAGACGACCACAAGGTAACTAAGAGAAAGTACTGGGCGCGGAGTGGGAGACGACCACAAGGTAACTAAGAGAAAGTAACGCACTACTCACCAAGGAACGCCAACAAAACCTAAACCAAGAATACCAGGATACTCTTACCGCGGCGAGCAGAGTGTCGGGAAAAGTGACCACGCTACCTAGTGATGGGTTTGTTGTTGTTGTTGTTGTTTTAGATGCAGCTACTCGGAACAAGTTCCAAGTAGCACGGGCTATGGTGAGCCCGTAACTAGTGATGGGAACCCAAATATTTTGCATGAACTACTGCTGCATGTTGTAACATGTGGGCGCGGGCCAGGCAGCTGACGTGTACTGGAAAAAACTGCCAAATCGCCGCCAGCCGTCGACTGACAACCTAACACACTGTCACTACCATCAAGGTCAAGTATGTTTATTGAGACAAGAAAGAAATACATCTCAAAGAGATAGAGTGGCTTAGGCTATTTCTACCCCCCTTTTGTCACTACCATTAAACACGCTGTCAGTTTCACAATAGAGCACTGTCAATTCCTCCCCTGTACCACCAGCCGTGAGCACACAAAGGTCTTTCTCTAGCAGACAGGAGAGGGGTCCTTAACGTCCCCCACACCTATGGCACCTTTAGGCGGCTCTGAGGGACCTTGACCTACATTCCCTTAGTTCTTCCTGGTCCCTTAATCACTACAATTAAAGCCAACCTCACGCTTTAAGAGCACACATCTCACCCCTCTCCCCCTTCCCCACGACGACCTACTACTACTCCTCCTCCAAGAGCCAACACTACAACCATCTCCATAAGTCAAATGAATAAAGAGGTTGAGGCAGTGTGTGTGAGAGGAGCCGCCAACGTTTAGAGTGGGTCAATGTCCTCAGGTATTGATCTAGGGCACCCCCTTACCCATCCCCTCCCTCCCTCCCTCCCTTAGCCTGCACATGCTCCCACCAAACACTACAACCTCCTCCACAAACACTTACCTTACACACACACACACACCTTCCCTACACCTACCCAACCCCTAAGTTACTCATTTCCTTACCCTGGTACTTCCTTACCTCCGTTACTGGTATTCTTAGTCGCTTGTCTTCCCTCTCTGGTACTAAGGTCAACTACCTCGTTGCTAAGCTTCCATTATTATTTATCATCCTTCTCCCTCCCTGACGGCTGAGTGGATAGCGCGCGGGATTCGTAGTCCTACCTTCCTTCTTGCCCAATATCTCAGCCTCCCCCCCCCCCTGTCTGGACGGAAGATCAACGGTCTCGCTTCATGCAAGTTGGCGTTCAATCCCCAACCGTCCAAGTGCTTGGGCACCATTCCTTCTCCCCGTCACATCCCAAAGCCTTACCCTCATCCTTTCCCAGTGCTATATACTCCTAATGGCTTGGCGCTTCCTCCCGATAGTCCCCCCCCCCCTACACACACACACACACACACACACACACACACACACACACACACACACACACACACACACACACACACACAAATACCATTGGGTCCCGGTCGGATACAAGATAGAAATGAAAGCTAGATGAATTCAGGAAAACAAGAAATTACTGATAAAATACAGATACTCTGATGACGGGATAGCCATCAGTAAGGATCATCGTTTCATGCAGGTCGGCGTTCAATCCCCGACCGTCCACAAGTGGTTGGGGCACCATTCATCCCCTGCCCCGTCCCTTCCCAAATCCTGACCCCTTCCCAGTGCTATATAGTAATAATGGCTTGGCGCTTTATCCTGACAAGTTCCTTCCCAGTCAAACTACCCCAATTAGAGTAACCTCATTCATCTTTAACCAACATACAAGGACTAAAAGCAAGAGCAAACAACAAAGTACGCAGACACAGCCCCGCTCCTGTGCCAGGTAAGTCCACTCCGGGCTCACCATAGCCCGTGCTACTTGGAACTTTTGTTCCCAGTAGCTGAATCTTAAACATATGCTCGGAGCTCCTTAACTCTACAACTGAGGCAGTAGAGGGTCTGGGAGTAAAAGGAGAAAATAAACTTATTATTCTAATACACAAACCGCCAGATGCACCGGCTGGGGAATTCACAGAAGAGATGAACAAAAGAGAGTTTTGACTACAAGAAGCAAGCATGACAGTGTGGTCACGCCTCGGCAGGAACACCTCTCAGTAACGAGGGCAGGTAACGCCAGGCGGGCTATGATAATGGGACGATAACTGTTATCTTGAGATGATTTCGGGGCTTTATTGTCCCCGCGGCCCGGTCCTCTACCAGGCCTCCACCCCCAGGAAGCAGCCCGTGACAGCTGACTAACATCCAGGTACCTATTTTACTGCTAGATAACAGGGGCATAGGGTGAAAAATTCTGCCCATTGTTTCTCGCTGGCGCCCGGGATCGAACCCAGGAACTACAAGTCCAGCGTGCTGTCCGCGCGGCCGACCGACTCCCGTCAAGGAGAAAGCGCTAAGCCACTATGTCTATAAACACAAAGAATAATAAGCTAAGGTCTGAGGGCAGAGTGAAGAAGCATCTCCCAATCATTCTGACCATCGAGGATCGAACACAGGCTATGCAAGCAAGGCCGTCGCTACATCGACCCGGCCAAGTAGTTTCCTACACCCGAGGAGAAACTAGACTACTGAGAAATCCACAAGGGCCGTGACGAGGATTCAAACCTACGTCTGAGAGCATCCCAGACGCTGCCTTAATCGACTCTGCTACGACATGGTCAAAAGAGTTGAAACCAGAAGTTGTACCTAACTTACTTGGACCCTGCAGCCTCTCCGAGACATAAACCAGGGTTTTACACAACTCCCCCCCCATGCACTCTAGCTATGTCCATAGGCCGTTCTCCCTCTTCGCCCTTACTTCATTACACACAGAAATCACAATGCACCTGTAGTGTCCATTGATGCATCACGCTATTGTGATTGCTGTGTGGAATGAAATAGACTACTGAGGTAACAGCAGGAATTAACGAGGAACTAAGAGGTACTAAGAGGGACTAAGATGACCCGAAAGCTGAAGGAGAAAGATAACATATCACCATAAATGCTGAAACAAAAGAAACAGGTGCTAAGTAGAATATTTATCTTTAATGACAAGCAAGAGTAGAGATGCCTAGAGTACACTCACCAGTGGCTGCAAGGTGGTAAATGTACAAATATATAAGAAAGTTGACAAAAAAGCCGTAAAATTTGATCAAATGTCAGTGACTTTGCATACGGTAGCGTCGCTTGCTTGCTAATTAACGATAAATCAACGTACAATTAAGCAGGCAATGAGTCACAATAACGTGGCTGAAGTATGTTGACCAGACCACACACTAGAAAATGAAGGGACGACGACGTTTCGGTCCGTCCTGGACCATTCTCAAGTCGATTGTGACTAAACCTTTTCAGTGCCTCTTCCCCTCTTGAGAGGTGCAGGGTGGTTCATCGTCCTATAATGAGCTGTTATGTAACCACTTGATCACATGTCTAAATTTGATCATTAGGGGGTCTAGTTTCTAGACTCATTACTGTATACGGTATCATTTCTGTCACACACACACACAGGATGGGTATGGGGAATCTCAAGCCCTTATTAAATAAAACCAACTTTGCTATTAAACAAATTCATTATCTTGTTGCAAATTGTGGCCCCATCGTGACTGACATTTGACATACAAATTCAAACATTTATTCATGTAAAAGTACACACATAGATGCAGAGTTACAAACAATGTTGGATTAATAGATACAGCTAGTACATACAATACCTAAAACCATTAATACGCACAACGTTTCGGACAAAAGTACATATATATAGAAGTATAGAAGTAATATTTATTCAAAATATTAAGTTTGAGGACCATTTTCAGCGTTCCCCCCCCCCCCCCGTCACTTGTTTTTTTCACGAAAAACAATAAAATTTTTAGGAAGGAACTAAAAATGTCAGGAACTGATATTAACATCAGAATTTAATATGAAATTATGCATGTCCAAAGTACATGACACATCTGTTTCCTGCATATTTAACGCATTTGCAAAGAAAACCATGTATTGAAATTGTGTATAGTAGTGAAAGCGTGCAGAGAGCATTGCCAACCAGGGGGTTAATTATGTAAGCTCTTCCTTCCTCTCATATTCTGCCCCCACCAACACCATCAAGAAAACGAGGAAGTGGAGAAACAGCACGAGGAAGTCGAGTAAAAACCAAGAAATGGGAAGTGGTGGGGAAAAGGAGACAGGGGGGGGGGGCAGGCAGGAGGGGGGGGGGCAAGAACCCCCCCCCCCATCTCCCCAAGTCATAACTGGACCCATGCCTTTATAAGCCAGAAAATCGGCGCCAAGCACAAACTGAATATTTACAAACCGCGAATTTTACCAGAATTATCTTCAGCACAAAGGAAAGAAGGGTCTTGATTGGTCGGTTTGATGGTTGGTGAGCAGAGCGGGTCTGCTGCCTACCTGCCTGGCCTGCCTGGCCTGCCTGGCCTGCCTGCTCCACACCCTGGCCTCCAGATCATCCAGCTCACGACACAGGCTGTCAGTATCTTACACACTGTGTATGGTTACCAGTAAATGCTCCTCCCCCCCCCCCGTCCCATCCCAAATCCTTATCCTGACTCCTTCCCAGTGTTATATAGTCCTAATGGTTTCTTCCTGAGGTTATCTCGAGATTATTTCGGGGCTTAGCGTCCCCGCGACCCGGTCCTCGACCAGGCTTTCTTTTTGTTACACACCCCCAGGAAGCAGCCCGTAGCAGCTGTCTAACTCCCAGGTACCTGTTTACTGCTAGGTAACAGGGGCATCAGGGTGAAAAACATTTTACCCATTTGTCTCCGCCTCCACCGGGGATTGAACCCGGAACCTCAGGACTACGAATCCTAAGCGCTGTCCACCCAGCTGTCAGGCGCAGTCACTACCCCTAAATCTTTGCAGCATGACTACGGAATCGAACCCTCGTTCAGGGTCACTCAAGACCCCCATGCCTTACCCATCAACTACGACATTACGTTATGACTGCAAGCAATATTTCACGAGAAGGTTAAACATTATACACTCGCGAACTTTAGGTCAATACTCGAGTCGGAGACAACCAAGTGGATAACACAATCACTCGTGTTATCCACTTGTGTTAACGTAATGGTTTTGCGTTAATTACCCGCCCCCATCTTACCCAAGGTGTACACCCAACCCAGACCCCCCCCCCTCTATGTGTACACCCAAGCTAGTGTCTGCACCAAACTGGTGCTTTATCTAATCACTGGGGTTTCCTCTGCACAGTTTTAGCTTCAGAAATCAGCATGTGGCGAGGAGCGACCGAGGTGGACTCTCGACCCTGCTACAGGGAAAACATCAGGGTCACTGACTTGCCCAGAGCGGCGGCCACCACCACTGCAACTTCTTGCATGCAACCACGCCATCCCTCTCTCTCCCCCTCCTTGCCTGGCTGGCTGGCTGGCTGGCTGGCTGGCTGGCTGGCTTGGCTGGCCTGGCCTGGCCTGCCAGACTTGACCTAGCCTGGCCTGACCTAGCCTGGCCTGGCCTGGCCTGGCCTGGCCTGGCCTGGCCTGCCTGTCACCCTGTCTGCCTCCACAATAAAACAATACAACACACTTTAGCAGCAGATGACGTTTCAAGTACAAGGGCTTCGTCACACTTCACAAGGGAGACGTTGTCCATGATAGTGTGGTGTCACTAGTGTGTTACACCGTCGCCACCTTTTGTGTTCATCTCCACCACAACCATTGTTCTCGTAATGATAACTTAGAGCTGCCGCGCCCACCACAACCTGCACACATCACTCCTCTCTCGACAACACATCTGTGCGGGTTTTGTCCTTGGTTACCCGGGCCAATATTGAGATTTGATTATGGCAATTTGCCATAGTTACAATTTTGAGTTCATCTTTACTTCTTTCTTAGTTTTCTGTTCTCTCTCTCCCGTCTGCCGCGAGTTCGTTAGCTTTGGTTTCATTTCTGTTCTCTAATTTTAGATTAGAGTTTTTTTAGGGAGTTTTTTTAGGGAGTTTTTTTTTAGGGAGTTTTTTTTTAGGGAGTTTTTTTTTTTAGGGAGTTCTTAGGGAACCGGTGGCTGAGCGGACAGAACACTGGACGCGTGATCTTGTGGTCCCGGGTTCGATCCCGGGCGCCGGCGAGAAACAATGGGCAGAATTTCTTTCACCCTGATGCCCCTGTTACCTAGTAGTAAATAAGTACCTGGGAGTTAGTCAGCTGTCACGGGCTACTTCCTGGGGTGGAGGCCTGGTCGAGGACCGGGCCGCGGGGACACTAAAAGCCCCGAAATCATCAAGATAACCTCAAGGAGGAAGATAGCGTCTTCATCTCTCCGGGAGGGTCTAAGACCTACCGGAGAACATTGTCAATGGCTCTTCCCAGTGCTGTATATTCACGCTGGGTTATCACGTCTCCTAATATATACGTAGCCCAGTCGTTCTGGCGATGGATGTAATGTGTTGGTTTAACGCCCACGGGCAGGAGGGGGGCCGCCCACGGGCAGTGGGGGGGGAGGAGGGCCGCCCACGGGCAGGGGGGGGGGGAGGAGGAGGGCCGCCCACGGGCCACACCAGCGACGATACCATCTCTGACGGATATCTTACACTTCACATATCAGTCATCAAGAAGGATAACACCCAACAGTTCCCCCAAGACGCTAACTAGACTGTCACTATTGGTCACAAACTGATGACACGGACAAGGGTCGAGTGAAGGAGCGAACGACCACTTAAGACACTGGAGCAGATGTTTACAAAACCATCTCCGGCACTAATCACGCCTCCAGACGCCCGTCACTACCCTTATCACTAGAAAAACATCACTGCGCACTACCCCAAGCCACGCTTAATGTGTACCATCCGTGTGGGGAACATGTCCCCCCACCCAACCCTCTCCCCATGAGGTGAAAACTAGCAGAGAGCGTGAGCCGAGGAGCTGAAGCTCGCCCTGCAACCACACAAACCAACTCTCACAAGCAAGCCCAACACACTACTGTAACTTACGTGACTATCGCAGCAACAGCTGCAATATTACAGCACCGAGGCGGGACCAAGGAGCCAGAGCTCAACCCCCACAAGCACACAACTAGGCGAGTACAACTATGTGACTGTAGCAGCGTTCGGATCTAGAAGCCGCAGACTTGTCTTGTGTCAGACTTAATCCTGCTTCACCCTGGAGTGACTTGGTCCCAGGGACCTCCAGGGACCTCCAGGGACCCACAGCGACCCCCAGATTCGTAGTCCTAAGGGTTTCGGGTTCGATCCCCGGTGGAGGCGGAAACAAATGGCCAGTTTCTTTCGCCCTGATGGGTCTGTTCATCTAGCAGTAAACAGGTACCTGGGAGTTAGTCAGCTGTCACGGGCTGCTTCCTGGGGTGTGTGTGTGTGTGTGTGTGGTGGGGGAAAAAAAAGTTAGTAAACAGTTGATTGACGGTTGAGAGGCGGGCCGAAAGAGCAAAGCTCAACCCCCGCAAACACAACTAGGTGAATACATATAGACTCATCTAGCCTTTGAGTTAAGATATCCAATCTTGCCAACATGTAAAATGGAACCCGAGGGGTTAGTCTCCGTGGCGAAGGAGTTCACAGATATTTTCTTACTGAATAGAACATTGACATCCTAATATTGCCCAAAGACAGTAGTCATGGGGGTCCTTGTTCTGTAGGCTAGGGCAGGCGTCCTAGCCTACAGAACTACAAGTCACACCTTGTTGACTTAAGACATCTCTACGTCTATCATAAACGTAAAATCTTCATCATAGATTCTCTATTTACTAAATATTTTACGAGCTCAAACGCAGCGAGTTCGTCCACGACTCAAGATTAGTGTTACGAACCACCTCGTTACGCTAGCGGCTCTTAAACCACCATCAAGGTAAGAGCTCCAGATATCTTGAGTCAACACTTAAGTTTTCATATACATTAAGTTGCATATCGAGCTCCGAAAGTTTATAAGGGTGAGCCTAACCTTCGGTCGAAAACCACCTCGCAGCTCTTCCAAGCTCAAACTGTCGACTACAGACTAAGCTGTCTTGACGGAGGAAAGGTATACAGGTCTAGCGGACCGACGAGAGGAGGGGGGGACCACCCAAACCTTCCCTTAGCATTGTAAATGTGAGTAAATTGTAAATAAATAATAAAACAATCCATGCCCGGGCTGGCCAGCCTCCCAACCAACGAAAAGGTAACCTGAGGCCAGAATCACGAAGCAGTTACGCAAGCACTTACGAACTTGTCCATCTTTTCTCAATGTTCGCCGTCTTTGTTTACACTTATAAAAACGGTTCTGAGTTCCGAAACTTCCCAACCCAAGGTTATAAGGGTCATAATCTCGCGATGCTTCTGGACACAAACAATGTAATCAATGAAAAACCCCATATCTTAAGATGTAGAGGTTTCGTAAGAGGTTGCGCTTGGTGAATCCTGGCCCTGGGGATCCCACACACAGATGGGCTCAGGAAATCTCCAGTGGAGGTAGATAACTGTGACGGTAAACCTGACTTCCTCTCCAGATAGGAAATATAATGTAGGGTTGCTTACCTGGGGCCACATTCACGAAGCAGTTACGCAAGCACTTACGAACCTGTACATCTTTTCTATCTTTGGCGGCTTTACAAACATGAAAACTTCCCAGTCAACTGTTGTTACTGTTATAAAACAGCTTCCTGGTGCTTCGGAGCTCTTAATAATTGTAAACAAAGCCGCCAAAGATTGAAAAAAGATGTACAGGTTCGTAAGTGCTTGCGTAACTGCTTCGTGAATCTGGCTCCTGAGGCAACCCGTCCTCGACTCAAGTCCATTACATTCAGCGGTCAACCCCACAGACGCATTCATATATTTTAACATGCTGTTCATTCAAAACGGGAATTTTCTCAAGTATAAATTAATATTATAATATATTAGCATATTGTGTATATATAGGCATAGGTTAGGTTAGGTGTTTAGGTTCTGTTGGTGATTATTTGTATTTGTAGTCCGTGGGTGAAGCATTTACAGCGTTGTGATTCTAACAAAATTCGTCAGTGAAACAGTTGTTCCGGATATGTTCGAACGTCAGCAGTTGTGAGTCGTGTGTAAACCGCTTTTCATTCATAAACAGGGGGTTTGCATGGAATCACTTTTGGATCTTTGTTTGGAGGACGGGCTGCCTGAGGAGAGCTCCCAGCGTACCCACACGGGATACCAACCCTCACTAAAATGTTGGCCACCAGGTTTATATAACGAAACCGTGAAGCGTGTTCGATTTTACGGGCTCACCATAGCCCGTGCTACATGGACACTCCGTCCTGAATAGCTAAATCTTTAACAACAACAACAGCGTGTTCGATACAAGCGTTGTCTCTATTAACAAGCGACAGCGTGCAGAAGATCACACTGTCGGGTCTACTCAGCTATGAACAAATCCACAAGGGCCGTGACGAGGATTCGAACCTACGTCCGAGAGCATCCCAGACGCTGCCTTAATCGACTGAGCTACGACAAGTTACAAGAATTGCAACCAGAAATTCTACTGAATTTACTTGGATCCTAGGAGCCGGTCGGCCAAGTGGACAGAACGCGGGACTTGTGATCCTGTGATCCTGTGGTCCTGGGTTTGATCCCAGGCGCCGGTGAGAATCAATGGGCAGAGTTTCTTTCACCCTATGCCCCCTGTTACCTAGCAGTAAAATAGGTGCCTGGGTGTTAGTCAGCTGTCACGGGCTGCTTCCTGGGGGTGGAGGCCTGGTCGAGGACCGGGCCGCGGGGACGCTAAGCCCCGAAATCACCTCAAGATAACCACTGAGCTTTGTTGTGTCAGCTACACGTATACATGATGTGTTCCAGATCGTTACCCAACTTGTGTCTACACAACCCAATTATTAATAACATGTGGTATAAAATTATCATACAACCGGGAACTCTCTACACCTCCAAATGCCATACTATGCTATGCAGGTGTGGGGCCAGCCTATACCCCGTAATACTATGCAGGTGTGGGGCCAGCCTATACCCCGTAATACTATGCAGGTGTGGGGCCAGCCTATACCCCGTAATACTATGCAGGTGTGGGCCCAGCCTATACCCCGTAATACTATGCAGGTGTGGGGCCAGCCTATACCCCGTAATACTATGCAGGTGTGGGCCCAGCCTATACCCCGTAATACTATGCAGGTGTGGGGCCAGCCTATACCCCGTAATACTATGCAGGTGTGGGGCCAGCCTATACCCCGTAATACTATTCAGGTGTGGGGCCAGCCTATACCCCGTAATACTATTCAGGTGTGGGCCCAGCCTATACCACGTATTATGATGCAGGTGTGGGCTCTGCCGTGACAACAGAGCAGACATGCAGTGGAGACGTGACAACTGACAGCGCTGGAGAATGCTAATCACTGACGTGACTGCTATAGATGCTGCTCTCAGCATCACTTCCTCCCTGGCAAGCGCCGCTAACATTCTGCTCTACTTGTGCAATAAAGGATATATAAACACACATTCAATAAAAGGGAATACCCCACTCTGCAGAAAAGCAATATCGTTCATTCCCCTGCATGAGGGGGCAGGTAGGGGGGGGGGGGGGTCTGGTAGCTGAGTGGACAGCGCTTGGGATTCGTAGGCCTAAGGACCGGGGATCGATCCCCGGCGATAGCGGAAACAAATTGGCAGTTTCTTTCACTCCTGATGCCCTTATTACCTAGCAGTAAATAAGTCCCTGGGGTCAAAGGGGAGCTTGACCCGCAGGTCAACACAACACGACCCGCAGGTCAACACAACACGACCCGCAGGTCAACACAACACGACCCGCAGGTCAACACAACACGACCCGCAGGTCAACACAACACGACCCGCAGGTCAACACAACACGACCCGCAGGTCAACACAACACGACCCGCAGGTCAACACAACACGACCCGCAGGTCAACACAACACGACCCGCAGGTCAACACAACACGACCCGCAGGTCAAGATAACACGACCAGCAGGTCAAGATAACACGACCCGCAGGTCAAGATAACGACCCGCAGGTCAAGATAACACGACCAGCAGGAGCTGCCACAATGTGCACAGTGAACTACGCAGGTCTCCGAGAACATTACAACCTGGCGGCCCGTCACTTAACCAGAGCAGTAAACAAGACAAACGTCTTCATTCATGCATAAGAAATGCTACCTAGTTCATGCAGTTCACAGGAAGGTGAACGCCCTAGAAAATGTGGGCCAGAAGCAGCTATAAATGGCTGGTATTGGCCTCCCCCACACACACACACGCCTCCCGAGTCGAAGCTACACCAAACCTCCTGGTCTGGGCTGGGGCCCGGGAACCTGCACCCAACCCTCAGCCCTGGTGTGGTCTGGGCTGCACCCAACGAGACCCAAGCCCGCTGCTGCCTCGCTGAAGACAGTGCGGGGCTGGAGAATTTTGAGTCAGCTGTGCATATTGAACAATACGAAGCAAAAATGAGATTCTTTGCTGTAGATATTTTCCACCTTTCAAAAAGCAACCAACCTCTCGCCCAAAAATAACAGCAGCAGCACCAACAACGAACAGAACTAGACTGTTGCACTTTAAAACCATGGGGCCAGATTCACGAAGCAGTTACGCAAGCATTTACGAACGTGTACATCTTTCCTCAATCTTTGGCGGCTTTGTTTACAATTATTAAACGGTTAATGAGCTCCGAAGCACCAGGAGGCTGTTTATAACCACAACAACAGTTGATTGTGAAGTTTTCATGCATGTAAACTGTTTAATAAATATAACCAATGCCGTCAAAGATTGAGGAAAGATATACACGTTCGTAAGTGCTTGCGTAACTGCTTCGTGAATCTGGCCCCATGGTCTATAGAGGGTAGGAGAAGGAAAGCAACAAGCAAACCTGAACCAAACATTGATAACCACAGAGTAGCAGACCTGTGAGTAATCCACCCACTAATACTCTTACAACCACAACACCACCAGCGCTGGACGAGGTGATCGTGTCCACGGGTGACGTGACACGAGGTACACCCGTGATTGTACTATTCTGACTACTACTAGTTGACCAGACCACACACTAGAAGGTGAAGGCACGACGACGTTTCGGTCCGTCCTGGACCATTCTCAAGTCGATTGTCCTCTTCTTTCCCTCACCGCGGGGACACTAAAAAGCCCCGAAATCATCTCAAGATAACCTCAAGATAACCTTGAGCTCTCATAGGTGAGAACGGTGTGTAGTGGTACTCACTAGCCACCACCACTACTTTGTCTACTCTCCCCCCCCCCCCACCCCCCACCCCCATCAATAACACCCCCCCTCCACCTCCACCCTACTTACCAAGTCACGCAAGTGTAACACCAAAATAATAACATGTACTCAAGCTGGATGCCGCTGAAGGCCATAATCCTCAGTATAACGTGGGAGCTTGACCCTTAGTGGTGCAGCACGCTGCTTTGTTTCTCCCCGGTGTTTTGTGCGCTGAGGAATTAGAGCGAGGAGCAAGTGATGCTTTAATACGGCCAGAGGAGACTTGGCACCCGTCTCATTATACCCCCTATACCAGGCTCAGGAACCTGTACACCAGTTGATCCACTGTTGAGAGGCGGGACCAAAGAGCCAAAGCTCAACCCCCTCACGCACAACTAGCTGAGTACCACTACACACCAACCTCGCCTCTGAGAGCTCAAGGTTAGGGAAAAAAAGGGGGAAAAAAAAAAAAAAAAAAAAAAAAAAAAAAAACGGAGTGTAGGGGAGGGGAGGAAATTAACAGGAAAGCACAAAGTCATTACACAAGAATTAAAATAACTGCAGAAGGCCTATTGGCCCATACCAGGCAGCAGCTATTTATAACCACCCAATCCCACACGTATATACGAGTCTAACCCACGCTTGAAACAATTCAAGGGACCCCACCTCCACTACGTATACAGTCGTAAAAAAAGTATATATTGTATTAAGGGCTCACCATAGCCCGTGCTACTGGAACTTTTTGTTCAGAGTAGCTGAATCTAAAACAAAAACATACTGTAATCGTAAAAGTATATAGTCGACATTATTTTATTGTATATATATATATATATATATATATATGTATATATATATATATATATATATATATATATATATATATATATATATATATATATATATATATAATATATATATATATATTATATATCGTAAAAAGTAGGGGAATGCAGAAAATAGCACAGGTGTGGGGAGGGAGGGGACAGTGCAAAAATAGCACACGGGGGGGGGGGGAAGAGCTAACAAAAATAGCACACGGGGGGGGGGGGAAGAGCTAACAAAAATAGCACACGGGGGGGGGAAGAGCTAACAAAAATAGCACACAGGGGGGGGGGGAGCTAACAAAAATAGCACACAGGGGGGGGGGAGCTAACAAAAATAGCACACAGGGGGGGGGGAGCTAACAAAAATAGCACACAGGGGGGGGGGAGCTAACAAAAATAGCACACAGGGGGGGGGGGGAGCTAACAAAAATAGCACACAGGGGGGGGGGGGGTTGATTGCCAATGTTTGCCATAAATCAACAGAAAATGGGGGGGACCAAAAAAGTTGTACCAACTAAATCAACGGCGCTCTAGACATGCACTCAAATACTCCTAACTTTCTAACGGTCCTCTTAAACAGGCGACTAAACTCGTACTTCCAGGATGGCGTACTCTAATGTGTATCATTTGACCAGAAGAATTACTTCATAAATCATGCATATAGAATCCGGGTGATCACTTCTTAATAATTGGAAAGGTATAGAAGGAAATGTGAAATATAGCGAGTTATATGATAGCAGGTGGCTTGTCCGTCCTGGTGGCGGAACTATGTTGCATAGCAAAGAGAAGCATAGCGTTTGTTGTATAGCGAAGCTGTACGTAGCCACCCTCCTACAACACAATACAGTTACCCCCCTCCCCCCGTCCCATGGAAAGGGGAGAAAGGGGAACGGGCAGAACAGAGAGAGTAGACACCTTGATGTACGCGACGCGAGGATGCGCCGATGTACCAGGAAGAGCTGGCCGAGTTTAACACTAAAAAGCAGGACAAAGGAAATGTATATGTTTATCTCTCAGAATGTTTGGTAACATGTTTATTGTTTGTGATGTGTGTCTATGTATGTATTAACACGATGTACTGAAGAGGGTGAGAATAGCTTGAGCTACCTCATCCCTTTGTGTGTATTTTACCTCAATAAACTTATTTCAATTTCAACTCTTGATACGTTTTCTATGAACGTTCACGTCATCGACGTAGGCGTTGTGTATGCAGAGGACAGCTGGTCGTACAGGGGAGACAGTTGCTAATTACTGTAAACGTGTGTGAGGAGAGGGTCACGGGTGGACGAATAGGATCAAGTATACAAAATTGTAAACTGCGGGGTCATGAAAGTTTGCTTTCCTACGAGAGCTGGTGGCTCTTAACGTGTCTCATCTACAGACGAGTCAACGTTCCCGAAGTGTTGATTCAAAACCTATACATCTGAAAATTAAGAAACGACAACATTCAGTCCGTTAAGGACCATTATCAAGTCTACCCACGACTTTATAATGGTCCAGGACGGACCGAAACGTCGTCCGTCTCTTCATTTTCAGATGTACGAGTTTTGAATCAATTCCCATCTATGTCAACCCGTGTGGATATGCATCGATGAATACCATTAGTATAATATTACCTTAGTGTCCAGGAAGAAATGCATGTGTATCAACAGAATGATCAGTAACGTGTCGACTGTTTGTGATATGCATAAATATACATGAACACGTTGTACCAAACTGGATGAAAATATCTTTAGCTATCCTCTGTATATTTATACCTCAATAAACCTGTTTCTATTGGCTCCTGAGGGCGGCGGTGGTGGGGGGGGGGGCTGGGGGAGAGGTTGCCACGGGGTTAGGGGGGGGGGGGGAAGGAAGGTGGTATTACGTAAGAGTGTAGACTTTGTGCGGAGATTATTAATCTCTCATATTACAATTAAAGAGTACAGAGGCAGTAAGACTACTAACTTGTATGATAAAGTATTGCACGCCTCTCGTGCTAGTTAGTGAAGATAAACCTATCGGTTAATTGTTTTAACGGTGATTAAGAGGACGGGCTGGATAAGCAGTCCTAAGGGTTTCCAAACGTCAAGAAAACGGTCAATTTAAAGTGCCCTTATCCTAACCGACCAGAGGACCCAAAACGGAAAACGGGACAATATGTCACTTTCGCCAGCCGCTTCCATTTCCTACTACAATTTTTGGCCTTATGTACACAACACCTGTCGCCCACGGGGTCGACAGGTGTTGTGTTGTGTTGTGTACAGGTGTCGACGGGCGACATATCACCAGTGGAGTCCTACAGGGCTCTGTACTTGGACCCATCCTGTTTCTGATATACGTAAATGATCTCCCAGAGGGTATAGACTCATTCCTCAACCTTATTTTAGCCAAGTTGTGGGACTGGTGTTAGGGGATATTGCGCGCCCATTGTCTTACACGTATTGACGTTAAGAATAATTCAAATAGGACACTATCGTTAAAGGAATTGCACTTGAGACAGACCCCGCTGGGGCGTTGCGAGATTTGGATAAATTATGTCTATAACTTTTGTACGAAGGGTGAAAACAGGACCAGACATGCTAGCCTACCTACCTTGAGGCTACCTTGAGGTGCTTCCGGGGCTTAGTGTCCCCGCGGCCCGGTCGTCGACCAGGCCTCCTGGTTGCTGGACTGATCAACCAGGCTGTTAGACGCGGCTGCTCGCAGCCTGACGTATGAGTCACAGCCTGGTTGATCAGGAATCCTTTGGAGGTGCTTATCCAGTTCTCTCTTGAACACTGTGAGGGGTTTGCCAGTTATGCCCCTTATGTGTAGTGGAAGTGTGTTGAACAGTCTCGGGCCTCTGATGTTGATAGAGTTCTCTCTCAGAGTACCTGTTGCAGTACCTGTTGTTGTACCTGTAGCCTGTACCTGTAGCCTACTGGAAATAAATGGCTAAATGTTATTTCGTCTAACCTAGTGCAAACTTTGTATTAGCCCCGAACTAGTTAGGAATGTTGGTGTCAAACCCATTGGTTAAAACTTAAAAAAATAAAATTAGTGCTGGGATATTCCTGCGTGGGCCCTAAGCCTCTAAACGATGATGACAAGTCTTGTATACAAGACTTTAAACATTTACCAAAATGACAAATCTAGTCAAGACAAACGCAAAGTTCAAATAAACTCCAGAAAAGTGCTGTACAAAACTTACTCTGAACGCTAACAATAAATTCAAACAGTTGGTGTGAACAATGGGCCGGACTTGTGCAGGGTAAGGGTGGGCGGGGACGACATGGGGGGGGGGGGGGGGAATAGAAGGGGAGAGAAGGGGTTTGGTCGGCCGGACATGCGTGGGGAAAATGGGGGGGGGGGGGGAAGGGGGGAATAGGGAGGACAGGCACATGGGAGAATTGGGGGGGGGGGTGGACTAGGTACAGAGGGCGTTGTGGTGAACCCCCAACTGTAGATTGTAGTTTTAATTCATTTATTATGCACCCCCATAACCCTCCTATGGGCGGTAGTGGTAAAGGTTACAGAGGTACGCGACAACGTTTGGAAAATTGTATCCACGTAAATCTTCGAAATGAACTAGAAAAATATTAAAATAGGGAATGAAAAGCTAATGAGAACCTGGTGAAGCCATGAGGCTAATTATGATAACAGAAGTAAAATTGGAACTTGGTGGAATTTGCTCAACACAACCGCTCTAGGTATCCCTTGTTTTCTTCAGATTTAATATTTTACAATGTATACTAGTTTTTTATTGGTCAATTATTAACTACCGCGGTCTCAGGCAGTTAATTAAGCAGGTTTTTCATTTATTTTGCACCTCATGCCCAACCTGCAAGCAGTACGGAAGGTTGAGAAGTCATGACAAGTTCAGGAGTTCCCCTTGACCAAAATTTGTTTAGCAAAACAAGTTACAGCACTGAGGAGCTTCTTACATAATTTATTAAATAAACTGAAGATTATTCATTTATTTACACATCGTGACCTTAAGAGTCCCGAACACACTGTTAGTAGTCAGTTACATAGCATTTACCTTGCCTGGTCGGCGGTAGCAAGGTTACAATCACCTTGCCAGTACTATATACCTGTTTACTGGCTATTCATGCCCGTGCCACCTCTTGGGTGGCTTAATCTTTATCAATCTATATACCTGCAGTTAGCAACACACCAAAATAATAATTGGGATAATTGGATAAACAAAATGGGGATAATTGGCTACCATTTATGATAGATCATTTTGAATTAAACACTTCCACATGTGGTATGAAAGTGCGACAAATTCAGACTTGTTTTTGCAGAGCTTATACTTTATCTCCATCGGCCAATAATGAACTCAAGACACACTCAACCAAACTCAACTACAGTAACATCTAGGTTTCCAGGGACCTGCTGAATTTACTAGACGATCCATGGGTACGTGGCTCATCTTGCATAGTAATATGATATACAAGCTTTTATTGTAGATACTTATTGTTCTCAGACAGTTTATAGGGAATCCAAGGTTATAGTCATCTCATTTGAAGGTTAACTTTGATTCTCCTTTGATTCTTAGGCTAGCATCAGTTCTATCATGCATTCGGAAGACGGAAGATTTCCATCATGAGATGGAATGCACGATATTGAATCTTACCATTATTTATAATTTTGTTGTAGCTGTGTAGCTTTAGACAACCGTGTTACCGGAGTGACTTAAGCAGGTTGTCGTAACATCCGAACACGCCACCTTGTACCTGATTACACAACAAAGGCCATTGTTTCAAACCTCGGTCGAAAAAACAAATGCACAGCGGCAAACTCGTGGGAATTAATCTTTGAATCAGATTTCTACCCTAATGCAGAACTAGTGAATTAATATTAAAATAAAGGAAAATGCAAACAAGTTAGCTACGAAAGAATGCCAAATACATATCACCATAGAAAATCATGTTTCATTATTACTGTATGCCATAAAGCACATTAATTCTTAACTAAACATTAATACTATAACTATAATAGTATATTATATAATAGGATAAAGACGTCCACTTGTGTATTTGTGAATTTTATTTAAAGATTTACATCGTCTTTCTCACACTCCTAAGCTCTTTGTCAAGGTCTCAGTATGTGTTAGGCTATAAGTTATAGCAGACTTGCATTTCAACGACTAATCAAGTCTCAACGACTTAATTACAAGTTGAGAATTGCATCTCAACGATTAGTGGTTGAGAGGCATGTCTCATCCTAACCACACACTCAGACCTTGACAAAGCACTTAGAGTGCGAAAGTGTGTAAATAATGACAATCACAAATACCCAAGTGTGTATTTTTTTATGTTATGTCTGAGAAGACAATACTATCACATTAATTATTGCTATATATAATATTAATTAATGCTATAACTATAATGCTAAGTGCTTGTGTTCATGCGCGGATGAGGAGTCAATAACGAGACTCAAGATTACATTCCACCCACAAATCTGAAATTTAAGAATTGACGACGTTTCGGTCCGTCATGGACCATTATCAAGTCTTGTGTAAATGTGCCTTGCATAGCTTGTCAAGGGAAAGAGCTGCTTGTGGTCTGACCAAGCCCACATAGCAACACCTATCACATTATCTCGTTATCATGGCAATTGCAGCCTATCTTTGACGTTACACAAACAACACACATCTACACACCACCCTAGTCTCCACACCATACGTGTACTGGGATGATAATCAGGACTAGTATTGACACATTGGTAACCGGTTATTGAAGCTATTTCTAGCCTGCAATTGCTTTAAAACCATCGAGTTATCCAGCCAGTTTCTATGTTAAATGCCTATTATCCCCTCTCCGCACTAGATCTAGTATAGTATCTCAAGTTTTCAGAGAGCTTTATGACACCGACACGCGTATCCAACCTTCAACTTTTACACAAGATGTAAAGAAATAATTTTTGACTGAAGTTGTTTAACCTACAGCAATGACCCCCAAACAAGAACAAGGATGTTGCCATGTGGTTTCGGAGGATCAATGGCCTCGCGGTCGTCTCGGGCAAGACCTCATGACGAATTAATTGCTTACAGCCCATTGGATTAAGTACAAGAACAAGAATCAAGGTAACTGCAGAAGGCCTGTAGGTTGGTTGATTAAGATTAAGCCAACCTGGAGGTGGCACGGGCATGAATAGTCCGTAAAAGGCCTAGACTTCTTCTTGTTATAGATTCAGCTACTCGAAACAAGTTCCAAGTAGCACGGGCTATGGTGAGCCCGTAAGGCCTAGACGTGGCAGCTCCTATTTATATCCACCCAAACTCACATGTACGAGTAACCAATGCTTGAAACATGTGATCCAACTTCTTCTACCACCACCACCAAGGTCTTTCCTAAATCTAAATTTATCCGATTTATATACATTGCTTCGCATTCTATTGTGTCGATATATTTAATATCATCGTTATGCCCATTTATCCACTTCAATCATATCTCCCGTAACTCTCCGCCTTTCTAGAGAATGTAAATTAAGTATTGGTGTTTAGGTTACCTTTAGACGGCGATGAGTCACAATAATGTGGCTGAAGTATGTTGACCAGACCACACACTAGAATTTGAAGGGACGACGACGTTTCGGTCCGTCCTGGACCATTCTCAAGTCGATTCTCAATCGACTTGAGAATGGTCCAGGACGGACCGAAACGTCGTCGTCCCTTCAAATTCTAGTGTGTGGTCTGGTCAACATACCTTTAGACGTTTATCAGGTTTGCTTGTGTACACCGTGAGAGCTCGGCTAGTTACGTCCCATGTTTAGAGGGAAGGGCATTTACGTCTTGGCCCTTTATTATTAATAAAAAATGGCTTGTTCTATCCTATGCATCTCTAGTTTTCAAAGGGCTATTTTGCTCCTCTTGTTCTCGTAAAGTTGTTTTAGTGGCCAAATTTAAAGCTCTTAATATTTAATAATATTTTCATTTTCCATTTTTAATATTTATTTTCCCTCTAATATTTTCAGTGTAAATTGTTATGTGTAGCTCACCTACACTCCAAAGAGAACAGATTGAGATTTTAAGTGGTTGCAGCAAGATGTTTTCAATGGGGGTTGTTACTCCAACCATAACACAGCATTGTTTTCTTTTAAGAACAATCACAAGTTTGACATTTGTTGAAAGCTTTGTTATTCCTCTTGCCCCTTTTTTTTCAAATTTTTACAGCTTTTTTATTGTGCTTTTAAAAATAAGGACTTCGACATTATTACTCCCAGGTCCTTGATGCTTATTTTATTTTTCTAATGGGATTTTTGTTTTTTTGAGGGGGGGGGGGGGGGGAATTTTCAGTTTTGATTTCTTTGTTTTTCTACAGTGAGGAAACACAAACCGTAACTATTTTCTGCTTGTTACAACTTGTAATAAAGTTGTTACATCTTGACTTAACGTGTTTATGACGTATTAGAACGTTGTTACAACTTGCTATATTGGTTGTTATAACTAGTTAGTAGGTGTTAAACTTGTTCGAACGTTGTAGTAACATCGTTGTTTCGGTGTGTGTTTGGCGGGTAGTAGCTAGAACTTTTTTTGGATCCATTCAACATTAATGTTTTTTGTGCTGGAATTACCATCCAGCCACTCCTAATCTACCACATTTAACTAGTACACTAAGCCAGATTTGTTGTGTATGTAGACCTTTATCATTTAGAACAAATTATAATTACTGTATTTACAATCAAGGATCCAGATGGGCTGATGAGGCGTTATCTTTGAAACTAATCAATGCTGCAAATAATTTTTAATTGTTTTATTTTATTTATATATACTGTACTGTATATACACTAGAAGGTACAATGGGTTTATGAGAACACATAGCATTGATGTTTTTACATCTCCTAGGTTATTTAACAACCTCAACTGTATTCCATCCATCAGTATTGCCTAGGGAAGGTCATGGAGCAACCCATCCTCCTAAAGTTTCCCAACGTCAAGAACGGTCTATTTAAAAAGTGGTCTCTCCTAACCTACCAGAGGACGCTAAACAGAAAACGGGACAGTACGTCACTTTCGCCAGCCGCTTTCATTTTCTTGCACGACAATTTTTTGAATTATGTAACGCATACGTGCGAAAAACAAGGAAAAGCATATTTCTTTGTAGGAAGACAGGGGGGCATGGATACGGAGTCCACAATTGATTCGTGTAGGGCCGTGTGTCTCGACTAGGGGCCATCGACGCCAAGGAGTCCATGGAGGTAATATATTGTTGTATTGCACTAACAAAATAACTACTTATGAATGCTTAACTAAATGTCTCCTGTTATTACACACGGAAATTGCAATAGCGTGATGCATCAAATGAACAAATATGCAGCGTCTGGGATGATCTCTGACGTAGGTTCGAATCCTCGTCACGGCCCTTGTGGATTTGTTCTGTTATCATTTACATGTTTTACAAAAATGCAGGCTTTGTGACATACGAATGTATGTATCGCAACAATGGATACTTTATTTTGTTGTAGGGGTCCCAAAGGTGAGAAACATGGTTAAAAAATGGGAAGAGAGGTACAAAACTTTAGGAACCACTGGACTATAGGATCTACTGCACGAGGAATAAAGTGTCTTTATCGAATTATGTAGCATAGGTGCATACAGCCTAGTACCCTACACTTCAACACCATGATATGTGCAATGTTATCCTTGTTAAAATTTAAAATTCTCAAAAAATGGTGCAAGTGAGAAAGGACTTATCCGAGAATGTTTCCACAAAGCAATAAAGGCCACGAATAGCTATTCCGCCACTTTAACCAAAGCCTCGGCAATTAACAGACAGCTCTTCTGCCACAAGCGTAAGTGCACGATCTCGCCTCAGATTAAAAAGTTAAATTCTTGGTAATGTGCACCGATTTATGACTTTTCTAACCTTATCACGACAAAAATAAGTCATACTATGTTGTTGTTGTTGTTAAAGATTCGCTACCTGGAACAAAGTTCCAAGTAGCACGGGCTATGGTGAGCCCGTAGTGCCTTTTTACTACTAACATACATACTAACATAACTAAGTCATACTAACACGCTAGCAACTACTGATACTTTATTACAGTATGTACTGTTTAACTGTACAGGCATCGCTTCACAAGTGGCCTAAAATAGGCAACTTTTACTGCCAATCAGCCTAAACGTGCATAAAATTCAACTTGGTAAAAATAATTTTACTTTTTAAAGATGAGCGAGTTAAATAATGCAGCCATCCTGTTTAGATAGTATTGTAAGTAATGTTGTAGACCATTTTACATACACTGACGTAATGGATAATTAGAAAGATAAATTTGGTACTACTAAATTTGGACAAACCTGAAACGTTTGTGTGTTGATAATGAAATTAAACCTAACCATCCTATGCCTACTTACATGTGCTATACTAGCCCTAGAAATATTTACGTTTTGTTTTTAACTTTTTTCCGAAGTATAAAGTGAATAGTATCAAATTCTACTATAATTATCCTTTATGTCAATATATATGTACGATGGTCCAAACAGTTGCAAAAAGTACTAACTAAACAGGAGGATTGGCTGGAATATTGCTATCCTAGGCCTAATAAAATGTGGAAGTAACAATACAATTAAACTAACTTTAATATGTCTGTGCTAATGTGAATAACCCGGTGGAGGGGGGGGGGGTGGAGATTAGCGCAAAGGTAACAATGGGGCAATTCTACACCGTAAAATTAGGCCCATTCCAAAGGTCATGTTTATTACGGACAAAACAGGATAGGCCTCAGTAACAACAAAGATGCAGGCAGCTGCAGTGTCATGAACACTAAACTTGCACAAGAGATTCCCGATATAATCAAAGGCGGACACGGACGCATTAGACAGACATGGCAACAAAAAGCCATGTCGACTTGAGAATGGTCCAGGACGGACCGAAACGTCGTCGTCCTTTCACCTTCTAATGTGTGGTTTGGTCAACATACTTCAGCCACGTTATTGTGACTCCTCGCCTGCACTTGGCAACAAAGCTTAGCACACCCAACTGGCAATGCAAAGCATAAAAAATAAAAGGGTTAGACTAGTGTTAGGATAAGGAAGTTAACCTTCCATTACCGACGTGGAAAATAAACCTAGTCGAAAATAGGCAACTCTACAGTGATGGAGACAGCAGAAATTAAAAATTAGGGTTGGAAAACAAACAATTCAGTGACAAAGACTGAAAAAATAAAGAATAAAATGAGATGTACCAAGTAGTAATAGATGATTAACTTAGGGCACCTCAAGGTAAGGGTGGGAACACACACTACTGGAAAGCACAAAGGTAGTTAAATTTAAGAGAAAATGGGAGTGCTTGGAAACAGGTGAAGATACTAGGAGGAGGCAAGGATGTGGGAAGTGAACGTCGAGTTGCCATGAAGGTGGGGGAATGGGGGGAGAGGGACGGAGGAGGTAGGCAAGATGAAGACAGGTGGCAGAAACCATAATGGCGAAATATGACCAGAAACGTGTGGATCATGTCTTTATGGTACGTGCAGCTGGCCAAGCTTTCTCCTCCTCATGACTGCACCAGTGGTAATATTGGGAGACGCGACACAATGGCACATCTATATTTATTTATATACAAGAAGGTACGTTGGGTTTATGGGAGTACATAGACTTGAAGTTTTACATGTAAATTTTACATCCTAGTTTTACACTTTTGTAAAGCACGCAGAGCGTTCGGGCAGAATCCCGAAACATCAGTATTTGGCAAGGCTTAGAAGTAGTGGCAGATGATGTTTACACTTCGTGTAAGGAAGGACTAAACATGACATGTTAGACACTATGCACTTGACGGCCAGAGTTGGCTGTTGTGTTTATGGCTCAGCTGATCCTTGCTGCTTTAGTTTCGTTTCCTATGATTTTCTGTCCTGGTAGTTTGAGTTGTGTGTCAATTCACTGGTCCGAATACGGTGCATAATTCTGGTTTAACAAAAACGACAAGGAAGCGAACGCAGCAGAATAGCAAGCTTGAGGTCTGAAAAATGTGGATCAGACAAAGCAACCCTTGTGGGAATAAGATTTGATACCAATATCTAATCAAAAGGGGGGTACAAAATGCAAAAATGACCCGAATATAATGCCCGACTGTCTAAGTGATTGGGCATCACTCCTTTCCCCCGTTTTATCCCAAATCCTTTTAGCCATACTATAGTTTTAATGACTTGGTGCTTCCTCCTGATAATTACTTTACCTTATTACGATATGGCAACGATGCCTTGACAACAGTAGAAGATAATTTTGCCAAAGTCTATTTTTCTATCCATAAAAAAACCTAGAACCTCTGTCCACTTACTACAGGTCAACCAACATTTATTTTAACGAGTTTAATTCATTCAGAATGTGCTGAACACGGTTAAATTTTCCAACACTTAAAAACGTTAAGCGCTTAGTTGATTAAATTTTTATATAAAAGTCCCGTCTTACTTTAATATATAATAATAAGCCAGAATAATGAGTAAGGCCACTGTTAACACTAGTAACGTCTCATCACTTTCTCCACAATAAGCAAACCTTTCCAAGTCAACCATATTGCAATACTGCCAACTGCTAGATAAACCAAGCTGCCTGTTTTACGATCAAATTCCCACTCAAGTCCGCGTAAAGTACCCATAAACAAAATCTACAAAGCCAATATACAAATTAAACACTAAACTAACTACAAATATAGAGATAAACACGAGTTAGAAGGTTAGAATAAGATAATAAGACAAGAGGAGAGGAGGGGTTGGTACGCCTGATGTCGCATGAATCAGCTGACGACAGACATTAGAGCCTACCTGTATACTGAGGGTCCTGAGGGCGCTCCCACGAAGCCAACCTCCCTCTCCACACCTTACAACTCCTTATTTCATGGATGCGCTCATTTAAAACACCTTAGACCAAAAATTCAATAACTGCGCGGAGAGGTGGAGTAACCGCCCAGTTGAACCTCTGAACAAAGACTTGCTAGAGCGTCATTTTGGAAGGCCTTTTCCACACACTAGGCTAATTCACCGCCGTAATTTCCCAACCATTGGTACGATACACCTATTGAGACATTCTCACTGCACTAAGAAGTCAATTTGTCTTCTCACGTTCGAGAATTCGGTCAACATTTTGGGAGGAGAGGAACGTGTGAGGCGAGAGTGTGAGCCAGACGTGTTGTGAGGCGGCCAGCTGATTCCCCGAGCCCGGAGTTGCTCTCGTCCCCAGCCACTCTCCCCCTAGCAACTCCTTTTTTTTTTCCTTTATACTTCAACTTGTCCTTTGTTCAGTCCATTTTATTTATCTTTGGGGCCATTAATTCTTAGAGAATATCTTCGTATAACTATATAATCTATTAAGGGTGATCAGTGTGAAGTCTACAACTATGTACTCCGAGATGTCACTACTTACAAATATATAAACGATCGATCATTTGAAAAATATGCTTGTCTAGGCTGTGTCAACTCCTTAGGTGTTCTCTAAGTTTATGATTACCATGCAGCCACTTGAAGACGATTTGTTATGTTGTAATCATTACTCCACACACGATACATTCTTATACTGACATTTAATTTCAAATTTAAAGTGTCTTTATAGAAAGACACAGTAATTTAATTGGAAACGTTTTGAACCCAGTCTATCGAGTGTCATATGAACGAGCCAAGTACAAGCACATCTTATATAACATATGTTGTACCTAATAGGCCAAGTAGACTAACAAGCCGAGTTTTCCTGAAATTATATTTTTATCTCCTTTGGAATGATAAAGCTTTCCATTTTATTATAGATGATTTCAATATTTTATTTGAGTTAAACCTAACATAGAAATTTGATCAAACCTAACCTAACCTAAGTCGGAAATTCATGTTCTTAATTAATATAATATTATAATATTAATTGTAATAAAAACAATTAAAATGCACCTGATTGAAGATGACAGATCAAACGTCTCGACAGCTTGGTCGACATCATACCTATGCATGTCCGAAACGCTATGCGTTTGTAGATATATTTTGTATATAAATAACGAGTTTAACTTAGATTAAAAGCTACATCCTTCATGGGGACAGGTGTACATCCGTTTGTGGGGGCAAGTGTACATGTATACAACGCTTGACTGCTGTAGAGGGTTCTCCGTTAGCTTCGGGCTGTTTTTAATAAGGAGGTCGGTAGTCTTCTTTGTGTTAAAGAATATGATCAGGTCTATGTTTGGGTTAGGAGTTATGCTTTTTACTCCTTTACGGATTATTTCTTTCGTTATTCTTTTTTTTATGTTCACTGTGCATGGTTGATTTGTAATATGATTTTATTAGGGGTGTTGTGGTTTCTGTTCTTGGTTCAGGATTGTACCATCGGTCCAGGTGTTGTCTTATAGTAGTATTTATTTCTGTGTTGCTATATCCATTGTTCACCAACACCTGAATTATTCTTTCAAACTCCCTCCTCACGTTGCTCCAGTCCGAGCAGTGGGTAAGCGCTCAACGAATTTAAGCGTTGAGAACACTGGCTTTGTATCTTGGGGTCACTCACTTCTACCGTTTAGGCATAGTTTGTAGGCTTGGTGTATACACTGGTGCTTACAGGTGTTCCTGTTTTTGTTATTAGTACATCCAGAAATGGCAGACTGTTTTTTTCACTATTTTCATGGGTAAATCAGAGTACTGAACTAAATGATCTAAAAAGCCATCTAGAGAGAGAGTCAGTACTCCGATTTACCCATGAAAATAGTGAAAATAACAGTCTGTTATTCCTGGATGTACTAATAACAGAAACAGGAGCATCTCTAAGCACCAGCGTATATACTAAGCCTACAAAAAAAAGGTGATTCTTCAGGCCCAACCGGAGTCCCACCAGGATTTTACCACAGGTCCGCCTACTCTCTGGCCTGCGGGTAGTTTTTTATTATTATTATTATTATTATTATTATTATTATTTTCTACCACAGACGTGGCCACACATTTACAATGGTAACCAGCATATATACATTTTCTTCTGTCCTCCATGGACAGGGTTAGAGAAGTAGTGGTATGCACATCCTTACGCCTCTCCGAACATAGTCCAGAACTAAAGGAACCCGTATTTACACCGAGAAATGAGGTACAGTTCTCTGTGTGTATATCGATCCTTTGTCTCTCTTGAAGGTTGATATTAACCCTGGCAGTGTGACGAGCTGCGGTCATTACTCTCACAGGTGGAATGGTCACTACTCTCCCAGGTGGAAGAACATGCAGTTTGGAGGATATAACATTTGGGTGTTATATTTTCTGCTATATTTGTTATATTTGGGTTTCTCCGAAGAGCAAACAGTTTTTAGGATGTTGTCGTGTGATATATATATATATTCCTAGACTGAGAGAGAGAGAGAGAGAGAGAGAGAGAGAGAGAGAGAGAGAGAGAGAGAGAGAGAGAGAGAGAGAGAGAGAGAGAGAGACAGTACTGTTGCTAGGCTGGACAGAGAGCCTAGGATATCCTGCTGGACACAGAGCCTAGGATATCCTGCTGGACAAAGAGCCTAGGATATCCTGCTGGACAGAGAGCCTAGGATATCCTGCTGGACAGAGAGCCTAGGATATCCTGCTGGACAGAGAGCCTAGGGTATCTTGCTGGACATCCCCCCCCCCTCTCCCTGGCCAGTGATACAGGGAACAACATTAGCTCTTAGGCCACTTGAGAGCTACCTGAGGCACTAGCAAGGGGACAATGTAAGCGCTACTGACTGCCATTCGAGATCTTTCATGTTACTGGAGTTACGTAACGTAGCGTCTTGCTCTCTCACTCACCCACTGAGGAACGGGGTCACGGGACAACAGGAGATCTGGCAATCTCTTTTGAAATACAGACGAATACTTGTGAAATATTGTTTATCTTGTGAATCTTATTTTACACACACACACATTATATATGTGTGTATATATATATATATATATATATATATATATATATATATATATATATATATATATATATATATATATCTATATATATCTATATATATCTATATATATATATATATCTATATATATATATATATATATATCACTAGAAGCCTATATATATTTTGTAGGCGGTACTGTTATTGCAATAGTAATTTTTATATCATATTTGTTGTAGTTTTGTGATCTGTATATTCCCTGGTACTTGTATTACGAAGGCTATATGAATACGTGTAAATCATTTGTTATTATTTGCATTAATTTGCATTAATTTTATAATCAATGTAAGCACGAGAAAATAATTAATCGTGCTGTCAAATTAATAAGCAAACATACAGTACAAATGTGTAAATCACTGTTGAACTTAAACATATGTTTATTAATTTCTATATAAGCTACATCATTTAGTACTACGCAGCACACTTCAAAAAAGTACTTTATTAATTAAATAAGGCGGAAGGCTAAAGTTTATTGGCTCCAGACGCGATACCTGAATGTCCATAAGCAAATGAATCTCAGCATTTATTGATGTCCTCGATATCACTCAAAGTTATATAATCTGAGCTAATGAAACTGATTCATCAGAGGATCTTAAGGGGACTCATCTACCCAACAAGACCAAGGCAACGTTGCCACCTGTCAGAGAGCAGCTGGGGACGAGAGTGATTATCAGCTGGCCAGCCCAAACATAAACCCGCTGCCTCAAGCCAGCGTGTCGATGACGTGAACGTTCATAGAAAACGTATCAAGAGTTTGGGATGTCTTCTGATGTAATTAATTTTGTCAATAAAGGTGTTAATAATAATAAATTCTGAGGCCAGATTCACGAAGCAGTTACGCAAGTACTTACGAACCTGTACATCTTTTCTCAATCTTTGGCGGCTTTGTTTACAGTTGTTAAACAGTTAATGAGCTCCGAAGCACCAGGAGGCTGTTTATAACAATAACAACAGTTGATTGGCAAGTTTTCATGCTTGTAAACTGTTTAATAAATATAATCAAATGCTTATGTATATAGTACTTTTATTACAAATGAAATAGAGTATGAAATTTTCAGTCTAGAAATAAACCATATTAGTTGTACTTTGATTGCTGTAAATAACTCCTACTTTCATAATAGACTTTCGCATTATAGAAATAACTTACAAATGTTCTAGGAATTGTATATTTCATTAAAAATGATCTAATACCAGAAATTGTAGCCAATTATCCTCAGTTTGGTAACTGTCGGTAGCGCTGCAGGTGATTGTAACCTTGCCAGCGCCGCCCCTGCACAGGATGGGGGCGAGGTGCATGATAAGCACATGAAAATTGTATATAACTGGTTCAACAATCTCTCTTTGTCAGCACCGCTCCCGTGCCAGGTAAGTCCACTACGGGCTCACCATAGCCCGTGCTACTTCAGATACACTGGCTGACACCAATACACTCAGAACTTTACACTTTACTGTCATACTGTCACTTATTAAACACCTTAGAGGTATTGCTATCCTCCGTATTGCTAACCACTTTCCAGGACTTGATATCTTGGTATACAAGCATCATGTTGTTGTTGTTGTTTTAGATTCAGCTACTCGGAACAAAAGTTCCAAGTAACACTATGGAAATCCACTATGGTGAGCCTATAGATTTACACACAAGCATTACTGGCGATGAGTCACATGACTTCACTATATTGATTCACACCCCTCACCATACAACTTTTTCTCCAACAGTGGATTTGGCATTTCACCAGCGACTTAACATATTCCTATATTTTCTAGCATACAACACCTCATCCCTCTCTAACGTATAAGTTTGCATATACACATATGCAGCCATTATCCAAGTACTGGGACCTCAAAGGTGTAAACAAAGACATATTTAATCCTACAAACACGATATGAACTTACAAATGTCTGGTATATAGTAATTTCTAAATTTTCATGATTAATAAGGTTTTCTCACTAGGCTGCGAAGGGCTCTGAAGAAGCAATATGTCGTGTCTTCACGTCAGGTGAAGACTGGAAGGACCGTTGTCACCAGGAGGGTGTGTTAAGAAGCTGAGGTCGCCAGAACTGGAAGAGATGTTAAGAGCACCAGACAATACTGAGACACGTCTCTACAGCCGAACGTGGGCAACACAACTGGGCGACGCAAGTTGTGCTGGAGGCTACTGTGACTTTTAACTGACCATAGGGTTATTTGGGAAGTCACTGGCTTATGTGGACAGTACTTTCTGTATTTAACTGTGGGAAAGGTGATTTGTGGACAGTACTGTCTGTATTGAACTGTGGAATAGGTGATTTGTGGACAGTACTGTCTGTAATGAACTGCGGAAAAGGTGATTTGTGAACAGTACTGTCTGTAATGAACTGTGGAATAGGTGATTTGTGAACAGTACTGTCTGTATTTAACTGTGGAAAAGGTGACTTGTGGACAGTGCATTTAACTGTGGAAAAGGTGACTTGTGGACAGTGTATTTAACTGTGGAAAAGGTAATTTTGTGTAATCAGCGAAATTACAAGCCAAATATAGAATTTTACTTTGGCCATCTACCGCCTGGTTGTAAATACACACCTCAGGTCCTCTGACCATCACACAAAACATCAGGCGTCACGATTACAGACTCAATATGACCCAGACTGTAAACATTATCATCATCCTCACCAGTCCTATTAGGTATCAGTATATCTTCAAAAGATGTCAATTACTTGGCTTTACTTTACCCTTACGTATGAATAGATAACAACAGCTGAAATAAAATTATGAGGATTTTATCATATTAATAGAAAAACGGCAAATCACACATATACACAAGTTAGCTACAAATAGTGAGGTTTTTGAAGATTTTTGTTGTGTAATCAAAACAGGGAACTGCCTCAATCTGTAGTGATAACGGCGATAGATAATTCTAATCAAACAAGAGCTAATTTTTGTAATTGTTCAGAGATCGAGTCCATATCCCCATTACTTGGTTCTCATAAATTCCGGTGGAAAAATCCTGCTCTATATACCATAGGCTATTTTATAAGCGGTCCGTGCCGTTCCTCAGCTTCTCGCTCAACACTAATAGAACTTAAACACTTGTTGTAATGCTTGGAAATGCATGCCATTTTACTCCCCTCTCCACTACTCTGCCACATCCCTCTTCACTACTCTGCTACATCCTTCCCCGCTACTCTGTCACACCCCTTCCCACACCTCTCATGTTGAATGGAATGGGAACACTTACACAGTTGGACACAATTCACTCACTTACACTGCTGAACACAACCCACTAATCTATTTTGTGACACAATACACTGACCTACACAGTTCAACACAATATATACATGTTCTGCATGTATTATATTAAAAGTGCCACTGTACTTTTAACTGATAAATGACACATTTTACTCCCCCTCTCATAAGTTAAACCCAACAATATGTTACAACCGAGAACCCTGCACATACATGTTACATATTATTTACTAAGTACAACCACAAGCACATTAGTGAATAAATATATGCATTTTGCTTCACAGAAATCAATCCACTGGTTTCATGTACAATCTTTCTCTAGGTAGCTTCATGGCAGAGAGTACACCTGTAGCAGGGTAAGGAAAACACTTGTAATTGCTGCATTTATTATGACAAGTGAAAGAGTTCTCTGCCCCTCACATACAAAGCAAAAATATTGTGGTCATTTCTCGACACGTAATGAAAATGTTAGTTTCATTTAGCTACTCAGTGCCTTAAACTCAATGGGGTGGAGTGTTTTTTTTACTCTTAAAAATGTTCTACAGTCTTTAAATAACACATCACAATTAATGTCTGAAGTAGGCTGGAAAGTTAAAAGGAATATGATTTGTGCCAATGATGACATCTCTTGTATAAAAAATGTATGGAGTCCATCCAATGGAGTTGGAAAGCCTGACGTCATAGATCGATTGGCCTTACTTACAGGAAAGGCTTACAGGAAAGACAACACAGAATATGACTTTGCATTATCTAATGCAATTAAAAACCATACAAATTAAAGAGATTACTTCGGATTTAGAAGAACTAAGAAAAATACAAAGACTTGATAGCTGCAGTAGTAAAATCTATGCAAACATCTGTAATAATTAGTATTTGTATGATGAGCAGAGATCGAACCAGACAATGTGATGTAGATGTTATGAGAATTGGCTTTGGCTATAGACACATCTTGGCAGGTTAGTGAGGCTGAACCACTACTACAATATTCAGCCTGTAACAAACCGTTAAGGTATTCACTTGAACGCTACATTATTCAATGTGAAACTATAAAAGATTCTAGACCTCCTGGCCTATTGCACAATCAACTATGTGGCTACTTTACTGATATATTGGAAGACATCCTAACCATTTATTGCAAATTTCCTTGTCCATATTAAAGAATGGAGAACAGGGAAAAGGAGACAAAGAAGCAACAAATGGAAAAGAAGAAAATAGGGAAAGGATATAGTTTTTTCACTTGGTGACAACGAACAATAGAAAGTTGCATTTTCAAACTCGTAAATTCAGTAGATAAATATAGTAGATTGTAATCTTATGAAATATATTTTTAAGTTTACAATTTAGACCTATTGTCTTATGCATGATCCTTTGTCTTGTATGACAGTGAATACGAGCAGCACCTCACTGCAATAAGACCTAATTGAATTACTCCGATTATGCAAAATTGTATAGTAATTTTGTCATTAAAGATATCAGTAATAGTTATCTTCATCGCCTTGTACTGTGATTTTTTGTAATAAAGTTCAAAGTTTATTTACAATTTTTTGTATAGAAACCGGATTTGATGTAGCATTCAATCTTAATTAGGTCTGAAGACTATCTTGTTATGATATAACATATATAGCATTAGCAGGCGAGGAGTCACAATAATGTGGCTGAAGTATGTTGACCAATTCACACACTAGAAAATGAAGGGATGACGATGTTTCGGTCCGTCCTGGACCATTCTCATGGTCCAATAATCGACTTGAGAATGGTCCAGGACGGACCGAAACGTCGACGTCCCTTCACCTTCTAGTGTGTGGTTTGGTCAACACATTTCAGCCACGTTATTGTGACTCCTCGCCTGCATACGAAACTCAAGAAGTTTACTTAACGCGAATATGGAACAAATGTCATGGATAAGCGTTGGTGAAATATAGAGCGCAAGTAAGAAGTATGAATGAAGAGAATACGTTGTTGTTGTTGTTTTAGATTCAGCTTCTCGGAACAAAAGTTCCAAGTAGCACGGGCTATGGTGAGCCCGCAGTGGACTTACTTGGCACAGGAGTGAAACCAGCGGGGCTATAACTGCAGAGAATATATCACAACAACAACAAACTCGCATCCATGAAATGAATATGACGACGTTCCGGTCCGTCCTGACTCTTTCCAAGTCGTGAAATATGATTATTACTTAAGGTGTCCATGAGACAAAAAGAGCTGCTCTAGGGACTGAGGCACCAGGGACTGAGGCACCAGGGACTGAGGCACCAGGGACTGAGGCTCCAGGGACTGAGGCTCCAGGGACTGAGGCTGTAGGGACTGAGGCACCAGGGACTGAGGCTCCAGGGACTGAGGCACCAGGGACTGAGGCACCAGGGACTGAGGCTCCAGGGACTGAGGTTCCAGGGACTGAGGCACCAGGGACTGAGGCACCAGGGACTGAGGCTCCAGGGACTGAGGCTGTAGGGACTGAGGCACCAGGGACTGAGGCACCAGGGATTGAGGCACCAGGGACTGAGGCACCAGGGACTGAGGCTCCAGGGACTGAGGCTCCAGGGACTGAGGCACCAGGGACTGAGGCTCCAGGGACTGAGGCACCAGGGACTGAGGCTCCAGGGACTGAGGCACCAGGGACTGAGGCACCAGGGACTGAGGCTCCAGGGACTGAGGCTCCAGGGACTGAGGCTGTAGGGACTGAGGCACCAGGGACTGAGGCATCAGGGACTGAGGCTGTAGGGACTGAGGCACCAGGGACTGAGGCTCCAGGGACTAAGGCACCAGGGACTGAGGCACCAGGGACTGAGGCTCCAGGGACTGAGGCACCAGGGACTGAAGCTCCAGGGACTGAGACACCAGGGACTGAGGCTCCAGGGACTGAGGCACCAGGGACTGAGGCACCAGGGACTGAGACACCAGGGACTGAGGCTCCAGGGACTGAGGCACCAGGGACTGAGGCTGTAGGGACTGAGGCTGTAGGGACTGAGGCTCCAGGGACTGAGGCTCCAGGGACTGAGGCACCAGGGACTGAGGCTCCAGGGACTGAGACACCAGGGACTGAGGCTCCAGGGACTGAGGCACCAGGGACTGAGGCACCAGGGACTGAGACACCAGGGACTGAGGCTCCAGGGACTGAGGCACCAGGGACTGAGGCACCAGGGACTGAGGCTCCAGGGACTGAGACACCAGGGACTGAGGCTGTAGGGACTGAGGCTGTAGGGACTGAGGCTCCAGGGACTGAGGCACCAGTGACTGAGGCACCAGGGACTGAGGCTCCAGGGACTGAGGCTCCAGGGACTGAGGCACCAGGGACTGAGGCTCCAGGGACTGAGGCACCAGGGACTGAGGCACCAGGGACTGAGGCTCCAGGGACTGAGGCTCCAGGGACTGAGGCACCAGGGACTGAGGCACCAGGGACTGAGGCTCCAGGGACTGAGGCACCAGGGACTGAGGCACCAGGGACTGAGGCTCCAGGGACTGAGGCTCCAGGGACTGAGGCTCCAGAGACTGAGGCTCCAGTGACTGAGGCTCCAGGGACTGAGGCACCAGTGACTGAGGCTCCAGGGACTGAGGCACCAGGGACTGAGGCACCAGGGACTGAGGCACCAGGGACTGAGGCTCCAGGGACTGAGGCACCAGGGACTGAGGCTCCGAGCTGGTTCCTAATCAGTGGAAGTGTTAGACTGAGTTTCGTCTTCATTGGCGTAGTTAATCTTGACAGGCGGCGCCTCCGTCTCAATGTCTCGTACCTTCTCCGGCAGTTCGCTAGGGCTCGGCTCCGACAGTAAACGGGACATCTGGAATATTCAGACACGAACACTGAAGACAATCATATAAAAACCTATAAAAAAAACTGATCTATTAAAACCAAAACAATAGGCTTTAAATGTGTCGCAGCTACGTACCTCAACATGCCTGGTAAGCAGTGGTACGAACTCGAAGTCATTATCATCCTCGCCAAAAGGATTGAGGAGAGCTTCGGCGACCTTTATCCAGCCAACATAGAAAAACAGTTGAAGGAGGGCAAAGATCGGGATGTAGAGATCTATGGTGTGGTTGGCGTAGCCTTGGTCCGTCCTCAGAAACTGCTCCCCCAACACGGAGAAGAAGAAGAAGGAGTACACCGCTATGGTCACAACCTGTGTGAGCAAGGACGATGTATTATGCATCAGCATTGTTGTTGTTTAAGATTTGCTACTGGGAACAAGAAGTTTCAAGTAGCACGGGCTATGGTGAGCCCGTAGTACATGCATCAGCAGCTGCAGGTAAGCTAGTACAGTATATGCCTGAATACTGTCATATACTGTAATTAAAATAAGTTCTTGTAATGTTACCAGTAAATAGGCATTTCATTATAATTCGGCTAAACTTGTTTTTACACACAGAAATCACAATAGCGTGATGCATCAAATGAACAAATTCACAAGGGCCGTGACGAGGGTTCGAACCTATACGAACTTACGTTTGAAATTATCCCGGACGCTGCCTTAATCGACTGAGCTACCATGTCGTAGCTCAGTTGATTAAGGCAGCGTCTGGGATGCTCTCGGACGTAGGTTCGAATCCTCGTCATGGCCCTTGTGGATTTGTTCAGTGGGACGAGGGGCTTGCACAAACGTGAGTAAACTCTCATAACAATACACTCCAAAGTTAAAAATGGGGAGCTCCGCTAAGATGAGGTACCCTGTCATATGTCACCTCATGCTTTGCCTCACTTGGGCCATAGTAGGAAGCAATTTTATGGACCGGAATCCATTTATCTTTTCTCATTTTTCATAGATAGCTCTCTGGGCACCCTCTAAAATTCATGTGGTGGGCGACCAGGCCTGTGAATCTACTCCTCTGGAAGTCTTGACCCCTTATGGACATTCCTATTATATATGTTGTGACATCACACATAAATGTGGAATGGATTTACACATAATATAGAGTTATCCAACATAGTCTGGGAGTGACCCGCTTCTCGTTCCTCACCTCCACTTAGGTGAACTGTTCTCTAAAGCCTATGAAATATTATATAATTCTATTTTACATTATGAAAGTTTATATGTAATTTGAAAGGATGTTAGAATTAGAAGTGCTATATCGGGTAAATCATAACCGATAAATTAATCTAAGCAAAATTTTTTTTTGTAAAACCCAAAAAATAAAATTATTGCCCACAACCAACATCAGTTCTCAGTCAAATCTTTCGTAAGTCTCGCACCCGTGACGTTATATTAATATTATATTTTTTTAATATTACAATATAATATGATATATAATATAATATTTAATTATAATATTTAACATTTAATTTAATAATTTATTTAATTTAATTTAATTTAATGTTAATTACTTATAATATTTAATTACATTCAATATTTCTGTTCTTGTACTGAAATCTTCGTTTAACTCTTCAATATTCTGGACCAAGAGACAGTGCTATACAGCCTTACTGGTTCAATATTGTCTTCTGATATTTTTAACATAAAACAAGTATTATTGTTGAACTGAAAGTAAACAAGGAGTGTATTGTACTCGTGTTAGTCTAACATTCTATACAAATAGACCAGGACCCAGATTCACGAAGCAGTTACACAAGTACTTACGAACGTGTCCATCTTTCCTCAATCTCTGGCGGCTTTGGTTACATTTATTAAACAGTTTACAAGCATGAAAACTTGCCAATCAACCGTGGCTGTTGTTATAAACAGCCTCCTGGTGCTTCGGAGCTCATTAACTTTTTAATAATTGTAAACAAAGTCGCCAAAGATTGAGAAAAGATGTACAGGTTCGTAAGTGCTTGCGTAACTGCTTCATGAATCTTTCCCCTGGTGTTCATAACTTTCTTACGATTACAGATCCTTAGTGAAATGCCCAATATGTCCCCATACTCTCCCCTTTCCCCCTGTTCAAATCACCATAATCATCACCAGCCCTATTAATTACCATTATGATTTGAATGTGTCAATAGCTTAGTTTTACTTTACATATGGATTGCTAGGAAAACAACAGCTGAAATAATAGCATAAGGATTTTATAATATATTTATAGAAAACATGCAAATCATAAACTAGTTTCAACAAGCGAGCATTTTGCTACTATTTTTGAACGATCAAAATAAGGAATTGAGGTACAGGAACTGACGGTGAGTTAATTCTAATCTAACCACAACTTTTTTGATTATTCAGAGATCGATTCCCATATTCCCAAGGAGTATGGTTGCCCTGGTTAACAACTCCTGCTATAGACAACTCTATACAGGTACAGACATATTGGCTTAAGAGTTTTTTTTAATAATTATACAACCTTTGATGTTTATATAGAAAATGAGCCATAATAACGTGGCTGAAGATATAATAACCAAACCAAACATTAGAACATGAAGAAACGACGACGTTTCGCTCCGTCCTGGACTTGTTAATGGTTTAAAACGGACAGAAACGTCATATTCTTCATTTTCTGATGTAGTGGTTTGAAGTGGTTCATTGTACTGTACTTCATTTTCTGATGAAGTACAGTGGTTTGGTCATGACACCGTCGATCTTTGCTGACCTGAGTATAGACGAGGGGGACATTGTACTCGTGCCAGCCCAAGAGCCCCCCACACTTGGCCCTGATGGTGATGATCTCTGCGGTGATGGCTCTCTGGCCGGCATCACTGACCAGGCCGTCTCTCTTGGCCCGGTCAACGGTCTTGCACGCCCACAATATCGGCGCCCACGCGTTGTGCACGCTAGACTTGCTCTTCAACGTCTCTAGGATCTCCTGCTCGCTCTCAGTCAAGAAACCTGTCCACGTGAGCAATGAAAATTGAGTTAATAAGCGAAAAACTTATAACACACTTCTACGACAATTAATATCACTGCAGGGGGTAGAAATAGCCTAAGCTACTCTATCCCTTTGAGATGTATTTCTTTCTTATCTCAATAAACATACTTGAACTTAAACTTGAAATATCACTGCTACTGTTACAAATGATGACAATAATAATAATAATAATAACATAATTCAGCCATAAATCAGAGAAATCCTGATTGTGTAGTTAATGATATTTTAGTAATGGATGTCTATATACTGACCTCAACTCTTATCTCACACACTGAGCACTGATTCCATAATTAAGTTTTCCGGTTGGACAACTGAATGTGTTTTGGGGGTCCTGGGGTTTACCCCCAGAACCCCCTTGTACAAACATATCCAAGGTTGAGGGGTGTGATGGACCAACAGTCCCCTGCGGGGATTCCTAATTCTTATGTACCATCTTAGCCACTTCAGCTATCTAAGCGAGTAAGATGTATTAAGGACCAATACAATTTTCGCCCTGCTAGTCAGACCATTCAGTGGTTCAGGGCCAAGCGACTTACTGTGGACTCAAAGCCTAACTTTGAGTGTGGACTCAAAGCCTAACTTTGAGTGTGGACTCAAAGCCTAACTTTGAGTGTGGACTCAAAGCCTAACTTTGAGTGTGGACTCAAAGCCTAACTTTGAGTGTGGACTCAAAGCCTAACTTTGAGTGTGGGCTCAAAGCCTAACTTTGAGTGTGGACTCAAAGCCTAACTTTGAGTGTGGGCTCAAAGCCTAACTTTGAGTGTGGACTCAAAGCCTAACTTTGAGTGTGGGCTCAAAGCCTAACTTTGAGTGTGGACTCAAAGTTCACACACCCACAATTACCATTTCATTAAGCCTCGTGCAGGGCTCAAGAAAAAAGATGCCAGAGACTATAGAGAACCTGATTACCGAGGAGGACTTGAAGTGGCGACGAATACAAATTTGGAATTCGACATTTACATTTGTGGTTTACACAGGTGCCTAACATACCGGCCATTACCAGGCTGTTGAGTGTTGGGTGCTTTCTCTTCACCACTGGAGAGATGATGGTGAAGGTGAGGGCAATGGTGAGGTTGACGTAGCGAAGTATGGTGCTTCTTGCCTCCCTCGCTGCTGCATTCTGTATAAGACATTCAGGGTTAGCACCTGCTGTATTCTACAAGGTCGGCAGAGGTACAGTACATATCACTTATTTAATTAATAAATACTTCCCGAACCGCTATGCGTGTTAGTGGCTGTGCATGAATGTAAAAATACGTCTTATGTAATCTCACCAACCCATTGTATCTTCTTGCATATATATATTATTATTATTATTATTATTATTATTATTATTATCATAGAATACTATTTTGGTAGCAGTCTGGGATACATCAAAACTTAATTAGTTTGTTAAACACCGATACAGCCTCTGGAAAGTGAAATTTTGCTCCACAAGCCTATTGCATTTCTATCACAAAATATTTATATACAAAGGACATTTGCGTACAAATGATAGAATGAGGAAACCTTACCATTAATAACGGTAGTACAGATCATGTCGCCCTGTGAGGAAGGCCTGTGATTTATAATGAACTATAATGAATGGTGGACATACTGCAAAAAATATTTGACTTCTATACCAGAATACAAACAAGAGATAATGTTATCTTATATTACAACGCCAAATACTAGAATATATATAGCAAAAGAGAGCAACGTTTAAACAACAAATAACAATGTTATATTGCCATAGGTTCTCTCAAGCGTGTGTGAATAAAGAATTTATTTTATTATTTATTTATTTATTTATATACAAGAAGGTACATTGGCTTTGTGAGAATACATAGCATGGTGTTTACAATCTTGTAAAGCCACTAGTACGCGCAGCGTTTCGGGCAGAATGTATTGGCGATGGATATGATAACACAATGTATTGATATAAGAATGATTACATAATACAATTGTCGATAAGTATGATTGCATAATGGGAGCCTATGATGATACATATACACATGGAGCCCCAGGGTAGGTAGAGCAAGGGGGAGTTTACCTGGCCTGGGATGCAGGGGAGGTAGAGCAAGGGGAAGTTTACCTGCCTGGGATGCAGGGTAGGTAGACCAAGGGAGGAGTTTACCTGGCATGGGCTGCAGGGTAGATAGAGCAACCTGGCCTGGGATGCAAGGTAGGTAGATTAAAGGAGGAGTTTACCTGGCCTGGGATATGTGTAGCGGTGAGTATGGCAGTGTTGTCGGGGAAGGGTAGAGTCTGGTATACACCCCACCACCGGTTTACCACAAGGGACACGAAGAAGCCCAGCACAAAGGACACCGGGATCAGGTTACGGAACCGGGAACAGTGGATCACAAGTCTCTCAAACATTCTGCAAGGCATCCAGGCGGCCGGTAAGAAGCTTGAGAGTGATATATTGACAATAAAAAGTCATACAGGGAAATACTTCCTGTTACGGGAATAGGAAATGTATCATTTGTAAACTTTGTTCTAGTAAACCCTTGACATAATCACCTTATTCATAACTGGTTTTATTCGACTTAGTCTACAATATTATTATTTTATTACAAAAATTAATAAATCTAATAGTAATTATTATAATTATACAATATAATAAAAATGTCCTTTGTGACATATATATAGTGAATAAATGGAAATAATTATAGTGACAATAAAAGATACATTATATATACTTTATTTAAGTCATCTGCCTTAAATATAGAGATAAAGCTGATACTGAAATTTTATTTTAAGATATCAATTTAATAGCATTAATTAATTAGAGCGGTGAGATACATATTGGAAAATACAGGAAATCAATAATGTATCACAAATTTTAAAGATGAGGCATTTAATTTATAGAAATTTCCACACTTCTGAGTTTTACAAAACTAACAGGATCAGAGGCTTCCCTGTGTCACTCCCTTGAGCACAGAGTAACAGTGATCTGATTTCAACAGGATTTAAACGGCTTGGGCCAGATTCGCGAAGGAGTTACGCAAGCACTTGCGAACGTGTACATCTTTCCTCAATCTTTGACGGCTTTGGTTACATTTATTAAACAGTTTACAAGCATAAAAACTTCACAATCAACTGTTGTTATTGTTATAAACAGCCTCCTGGTGCTTCGGAGCTCATTAACTGTTTAATAATTGTAAACAAAGCCGCCAAAAATTGAGAAAAGATGTACAGGTTTGTAAGTGCATGCGTAACTGCTTCGTAAATCTGGCTCCTGTTTTCGAACACATTGGGTAGTGGGTTAGTGAGTACTCAATCACAGAATGTAATCGAAGCGCTTTTGCAATGGCATTGCAATTCTAATCAGCTTATCCCTGGTGAATTTCTAATGCCTGATCTATGTTGATGTTGGTTACTAGTTCTGTTGTTTACAACTATTAGTGGCTCTGTTGCTTGACCACTGTTAGTGGCTCTGTTGTTTGACCACTGTTAGTAGCTCTGTTGCTTGACCACTGTTAGTGGCTCTGTTGCTTGACCACTGTTAGTGGCTCTGTTGCTTAACCACTGTTAGTGGCTCTGTTGCTTGACCACTGTTAGTGGCTCTGTTGCTTGACCACTGTTAGTGGCTCAGTTGCTTGACCACTGTTAGTGGCTCTGTTGCTTGACCACTGTTAGTGGCTCTGTTGCTTGACCACTGTTAGTGGCTCTGTTGCTTGACCACTGTTAGTGGCTCTATTGCATGACCACTGCTACAGTGGCTCTGTTGCTTGACTACTGTTAGTGGCTCTAAATATTACCCAATATTGTCGTCCTAGATGAGGTTGACTAACCTGTAGTTGTTGGCGGGGAGTTTACCTTTGTAAGTCGCTGGGGAACGCGAAGCGGTAGAGGAGAGACAAGGTGTAGTAGAGGACGATGTAGAGAAGCATATCCTGCCACACCATCTTGTACACACTGCCTCGCCACCTGTAATGAAGTGTACTCACACTCAAGGTACTCCTTCAGGGAGTAACAGGGGTACTAGCAGTACTCCTTGTACTCTGATAGCCACCAACAGAGTACAAGGAATACTCCTCATCATTATCATCAGCTTGATAATACATCAGAGCTGACACAACTTAACTGATAGTATTGATTTTGATGCAGCCTATCATTTGTATATTGTTTGAGTTAATAAATCACTGTTATGACTGATATTATTATTATTATTAACAGGTGTCCCTGGCAACGGGTCGACCTTAAGCGAGAATGGAGTGGAGGAGGGGAAGACACAAGAGGGGGAGGGGGGGAAGCAGACACTTACTTGAGCAGGAGCTTCCAGAAGGAGCCAAAGCCACCTCGACTGGCAACCTTATCTGTGTAGTGGACGGTCATGGCGGCGGAGGACCTTGTGGAGGACGACTATGGTGGAGGACGACTGTGGTGGAGGACGACTGTGGTGGTCGTCTAGAGCAGATCTAGAGCAACAACACACAACGATTAGTCCTTGAGGAGTGCGACATGTCCAGGTCTTAGATCATGAGAAAGCGCCAAGCCGTTACGACTATATAGCACTGGGAAGGGATCAGGGTAAGGATTTGGGAGGGGACGGAGGGGAAGGAATGGTACCCAATCACTTGTGGACGGTCGGGGATATGTGAAGCCTCTCCAAAAGCATTCGTAAACATACAGATGTTTACGATATATACAGATATACACCAGCTTGTTCTTCAGCCCTCCTGTACATACTGATGAATGTATGAACCTCACATCAATATATACCCAAGAGGATCTTATAGCGCAGCTTACGTTCTCGGCTCCCAGCCTAGCATCTCGGGTTCAATCTTACACAGGGTCAGAGATGGTTGGGCACGTTTCCTTTCACCTGATGACTCTGTTTACCTTTAGTAAATGGATACCCGTGAGTTAGGCAACTGTAAAGGTTACAGCCCAAAGACTGTCATCATTAGCTGGGGCTTAGGAAGACCTCGATAAGACAAACAAGCCTCTTGCACCCGTCTGTGGCAAAGCAAATCAAGTGAGTTTATGATTCATCTTTTAAAGCAATATATAAATTGGACTCTACCAACCGTGACAACGTCTGATACCATACTACTTGTGTAAAGGAAGAAATGTATATGTTTATCTCTCAGAATATTCTAATGAGGTTTAATGAGAGAGAGAGAGAGAGAGAGAGAGAGAGAGAGAGAGAGAGAGAGAGAGAGAGAGAGAGAGAGAGAGAGAGAGAGAGAGAGAGAGAGAGAGAGAGAGAGAGAGGAGAGAGGAGAGAGGAGAGAGGAGAGAGAAGAGAGAAGAGAGAAGAGAGCAGAGAGAAGAGAGCAGAGAGCAGAGAGAAGAGAAGAGAGAAGAGAGCAGAGAGCAGAGAGAAGAGAAGAGAAGAGAGAGAAGAGAGAGAAGAGAGAGAAGAGAGAGAAGAGAGAAGAGAGAGAGAGAGAGAGAGAGAGAGAGAGAGAGAGAGAGAGAGAGAGAGAGAGAGAGAGAGAGAGAGAGAGAGAGAGAGAGAGAGAGAAGAGAGAGAGAGAGAGAGAGAGAGAGAGAGAGAGAGAGAGAGAGAGAGAGAGAGAGAGAGAGAGAGAGAGAGAGAGAGAGAGAGAGAGAGAGAGAGAGAGAGAGAGAGAGAGGGGGGGGGGGAGGAGACACAGTGTCTACTGTAGCGGAGACATGCTTAATGCAACATGTAAATATATAGCTTAATAAATTTTGCAATTAATTCATGAGTGCTTTAACTTTAAGCGTTATCTTCTGTACCACTGTACTTGTACTGTTGTTACAGCACTTTGTCAACTGGATATTATCAATTACAAAAATGTATTAAATATACACTTTTAAGCCACTTAACCCATGCAAATGTTCAAGCTGTATACTGACTCACAAGACTGGTCACCACACATACACTGACTCACAAGACTGGTCACTACACATACAGTGACTCAGAAAACATTGATCACCACACGTACACTGACTTACAAGACTGGTCACCACACACACACTGACTCACGAGACTGGTCACCACACACACACTGACTCACGAGACTGGTCACCACACACATACACTGACTCACAAGACTGGTCACCACACATACACTGACTCACAAGACACTGATCACCACACACACACTGTCTCACAAGACACTGGAGCAGTGTGAGCCACACCCACCCACAAGAATGTCAACAATACAGGTTCCTCTAACACCTCATTTATAACACTGTCCCACGCGGGAAGATGACTAAATGGTACCTTCTAATACATATAAATATATACCAAATAAAATACACGGAGAATAGTATACTTTCAAGAATACTCACTCAGTTTAGTAGTGTTTTCCTCCGGTAATTTCAGTTGAATTCCAACATTTTTGTTGTCACTGGCTGTGTATGGAACTGATATTAATACTGTAATCTGCAGTGTATGGTTACAGTGAGGCACTGTATTCCTGGCGTGTTACAGTGGTGGCCTCGCCACACAGCTAAGGAGACCCCAGGCAACACTTCTACCCTCAACTCCAGCAACTGTCAACTCCTTGCCCGCCGCCAGAGCTATAATCGTGCACTAGCAACTCTTCAGCCAATGGCAAGAGTTTCCCTTTCTGAGTGACGGTGACGCTAAGTGATGCTCCTCTACTTTATACGATGTATTATACAGTGGGATTCTATAATTATGTTCCAGTGTCTGCGGGGGTTAATAATATTGATCACAAGTGGTCAATATGTCGGTATAATATAACATTTAACATGTCATGATGATGTCATCTCTTATATTTTGATATGCATTTGTTTATTTCTTTAGTAATTGTAATTGTTCTTTGGTAATTTGCTGGAGATTGTGATGAGTGACGGGGCCATGCTGGCCGCTTTGTTAACAGGTAGTTACGTTCACAATCTTGTTGTCACCATTAATCTGGAAAACCTAATCTTTACAGGGGATTGGAAACACCGCCAGTTTAGGGGTCACGACATTCAGAACGAAGAGGATATTAGTGGGATGAGAAACCGACGAAGCTAACTGGAAATGCTTTTGCAGTGAGTGTGTGGGAGTGTGGGAGAGGGAGCGGCATACAGGATGCTTCTCCCATGCCGTGGGTGTGTGGGAGTGTGGGAGAGGGAGGGGCATACAGGATGCTTCTCCCATGCCGTGGGTGTGTGGGAGTGTGGGAGAGGGAGGGGCATACAGGATGCTTCTCCCATGCCGTGGGTGTGTGGGAGTGTGGGAGAGGGAGGGGCATACAGGATGCTTCTTCCAGCTCCAGTGTTCGTATCCCGCTGTGCACTGTTCTCTCACACACTCCCTGGGGGCAGAGGAGAACATGTGTATATCCTCGTTACTTTTATAAATGATCCCGCCTGTGGTAGAGTAAAGAACCTGTCTCTCTCCGTCTATGACAGGATGTCTCTCACAGGATCTGTCTCTCTCCACTCTCCTTATGACAGGATGTCTCTCACAGGATTCTCTCTCTCTCTCTCTCTCTCTCCATCCTCTTTATCTCAGGATACTTCTCCCAAGGTCCCGGTCACCATCTCTACCCTATACTTATCAACTTGGAGCCAAGTCATGTAGGAATGTCAGAGAATGAAACTACACATGAAGTTGCAAAACTTGCCGCTAAGATAAATTGACAGGATGAACAACCCAGCGGGTTTTCTTCCTACTGGAGCTGCTATACAGGCTGCTCTGGCGATATGAGTGACGCTGCCCAATAAACTAGGCCTCAGGGGGACAAAATTAAAATTAAGATGAGGATGTAGACATTTACATACCATACAGTTTAGCACAGGTTAAGAAAAGAATTTTAGATAGAGCAATGTTTGTTATTTTTATTTATGTATATATACAAGAGTTTTTACATTCTTGTACAGCCACCAGCACGCGTAGCGTTTAGGGCAGGTCCTTAATCCTAATTATCCCTGGAATACGACCCGCCAAATCGTTTAACAACCAGGTACCCATTCCCTGCTGGGTGAACAGAGGCTACAGTTAAGGATTGGCGCCCAGTCAATCCTCCCCGGCCAGGATACGAACCAAGACCAAAGCGCTTGCGAAACGCCAGGCGAGTGTGTTACCACTTCACAACGGGGACTGGTAAATATAGATGTAGAAGTTACCACAGAGCAGGCAACATCAGCCATCTATGAACTAATTATTTTGATGAAAAGGACCAATAGAAGAATAGAAGTGCACTTACATCTCGCCAGGCTTGCGTACCCATGTGCAAAGGAAGTAAACTTAATTACCGCTATCAGAAGAAAAGAGGAAATGTTAGAGCATTGTGAAGATATGCCAAACAGACCACTGGAACATTACCTAACACAGTGCACAGTTACAAGCCGAAGAACACTTAACCACCGAGACTTAACTACTCAGAAGTTTTTACACACAGTGAACATCGCCTTGTTACAAGAGAGGGCCAGGTATCAGGGCATAATCTACCTGTACCGTAGATGCGATCATTTACAACACTCGCGATCATTGTAAATGATTTACATTTACGTCAAGATCCGCTACAGCGGCTCATAACCCACCATCTTACTTTAATGAGTATATTATGGGCCCCCCAGACCCCTCCTGTGGACGGTGACAGGTGTCACACCCTCCTGTATTAACCTTGTAGCTGTGCTTGCGGGGGTTGAGGTCCGGCTCTTTGGTCCCGAACATGTTGGATGGAAGTGGACACCATACCCATCTTGTGGGCGGTAGTGGAAAGGGTTACAGAGGCACATAATGGTCTCAGGGACTGAACCCCACAATTCATTTAGCTAAGCAAGTTACAATCTTGATGAGCTGGTTACAAAATTCAGTATAAGTCGTCACATCATCAACAGCTTCGAGATCGACCACAAGTACAGTTTCTAAGTTAAGCAACTGACATATGTGGAGAGCTAGTGTCACAATTGATATGTTTGTCCTGCACACCGCCCCCCATCCAGTGGGCAGCGGTGGATAGGTTACAATCACTTAGTTACTACCTACAGTTAGTAAACTGAGGATATTTGGCTCAAATTTCTGGTAGCAGATAATTTTGAGTGAAATATTTACACATTTCTTTAACATTTGTCATAGCGTTCTCTCTGATTTCACGTATCACACAGGGTGGAGGTGGATAGATTAGTGAGCGGTAAGCAATACTAACGTCAGTTGGTAACTTAGGGAGACGTGGCTAAAATTTGTGGTAAAATATAATTTTAAATAAAATATTTGGAAATTGAACATTAGTGATAAAATTACGACTGTTCACATCAAACTGTTCTCATTCCCACACATAGTGATGGAGAGTGTACGAACATTCCCACACACACACACACACACACACACAGTGATGCCGAGTATACGAATAGTCTTCCCGACACTGTTTACATTTGGTCAAATCAACACCCGCAGGAGTGGCACTTAAGCCACTTAGGTTCGATAGCAGTTGGCATTACACATGAGAACAGTGAGGACCAGGAGTGTGAGGGACCAGGAGTGTGAGGACCAGGAGTGTGAGGGACCAGGAGTGTGAGGGACCAGAAGTGTGAGGGACCAGGAGTGTGAGGGACCAGAAGTGTGAGGGACCTGGAGTGTGAGGGACCAGGAATGTGAGGGACCAGGAGTGTAAGGACCAGGAGTGTGAGGACCAGGAGTGTGAGGACCAGGAGTGTGAGGACCAGGAGTGTGAGGGACCAGGAGTGTGAGGGACCAGGAGTGTGAGGACCAGAAGTGTGAGGGACCTGGAGTGTGAGGGACCAGGAGTGTGAGGACCAGGAGTGTGAGGGACCAGGAGTGTGAGGACCAGGAGTGTGAGGGACCAGGAGTGTGAGGGACCAGAAGTGTGAGGGACCAGGAGTGTGAGGGACCAGAAGTGTGAGGGACCTGGAGTGTGAGGGACCAGGAATGTGAGGGACCAGGAGTGTGAGGACCAGGAGTGTGAGGACCAGGAGTGTGAGGACCAGGAGTGTGAGGACCAGGAGTGTGAGGGACCAGGAGTGTGAGGGACCAGGAGTGTGAGGACCAGAAGTGTGAGGGACCTGGAGTGTGAGGGACCAGGAGTGTGAGGACCAGGAGTGTGAGGGACCAGGAGTGTGAGGGACCAGAAGTGTGAGGGACCTGGAGTGTGAGGGACCAGGAGTGTGAGGACCAGGAGTGTGAGGGACCAGGAGTGTGAGGGACCAGGAGTGTGAGGGACCAGGAGTGTGAGGACCAGGAGTGTGAGGGACCAGGAGTGTGAGGGACCTGGAGTGTGAGGGACCTGGAGTGTGAGGGACCAGGAGTGTGAGGGACCAGAAGTGTGAGGGACCAGGAGTGTGAGGGACCAGGAGTGTGAGGGACCAGGAGTGTGAGGGACCAGGAGTGTGAGGGACCAGGAGTGTGAGGGACCAGAAGTGTGAGGGACCTGGAGTGTGAGGGACCAGGAGTGTGAGGACCAGGAGTGTGAGGGACCAGGAGTGTGAGGGACCAGGAGTGTGAGGGACCAGGAGTGTGAGGGACCAGGAGTGTGAGGGACCAGGAGTGTGAGGACCAGGAGTGTGAGGGACCAGAAGTGTGAGGGACCAGGAGTGTGAGGACCAGGAGTGTGAGGGGCCAGGAGTGTGAGGGACCAGGAGTGTGAGGGACCAGGAGTGTGAGGGACCAGAAGTGTGAGGGACCAGGAGTGTGAGGACCAGGAGTGTGAGGACCAGGAGTGTGAGGGACCAGGAGTGTGAGGGACCAGAAGTGTGAGGGACCAGGAGTGTGAGATGAGCACTCAGGAAAAGACTGGAGAACAGTCAGCAGACATGTAGAGCAGCAGGCAGGAGTTATCTTGAGATGATGATTTCGGGGCTTAGTGTCCCCGCGGCCCGGTCCTCGACCAGGCCTCCAGGGGTGACAACACCCACGCACGCCCCCGTCCCTATACACCAGGGGAGAAACCAAAGCAGCCCAGTACAGATGAGCAGTATTAGTCATTGACACAAATGCAGATAGATTTACAAATAAAGGGGAAGAGTTACAGGAAGGTATGACAAAGGAGCAACCACACATTATTGAAATAACCGAAACGAAACTAACAAATCCTTACTGGTTCAAGTATACACTAGAGCTCTCAGGTAGTGAAATTATCAGAGGAATATGATCAGCAAGAATACATACCAGGAATAGCAACATTTGGGGACATGAAGGTTGTGATAGCGGTGATTTACAATCCTCCTCCCTCACATAACAACAGAAGGCCTAGGGAGCATTATGATAAATACTGTGACTTTGCTAAAGGTAATATAAAAAACCAGCTACGCCATACCCATTGGTATAGAGCGCATAATAAATAAACAAATATTATTATAATAACATGGTTACTAGTCTAGATGGCGTCTCTTGTTGGAGAGGACTCTAGGGCGGCTGAGTGGACAGCGCTCGGGATTCGTAGTCCTAAGGGTCCGGGTTCGATCCCCGGTGGAGGCGGAAACAAATGGGCAGAGCTTCTTTCACCCCTGATGCCCCCTGTTCACCTAGCAGTAAATAGGTACCTGGGAGTTAGACAGCTGCTACGGGCTGCTTCCTGGGGATGTGTAACAAAAAGGAGGCCTGGTCGAGGACCGGGCCGTGGGGACGCTAAGCCCCGAAATCCTCTCAAGATAACCTCAAGAAGGGCCACCAGTCACCAAGACGCCCTCCAACAACAAGGAATGTATTGTGTTGACCCAGATATCATCGCTCTCGCAGCCCTCTCGTGCCTCTGCTGCTCAAAGGCAGCGTCCTCACCGCCACTCATGATATTAAGTTTGGGTTCTTGGTAACGTCTAACTAACGGTTAGGGTGGTGCGCCCTTCACAAACTCTTGCGTCAACACATGCTATAACAAAATATTCATACAGTTGCGTTTTAACTACATCCACCCACTGGAAGTACACATGGTACTAGATGTACACATGGCTACTTGCCCCGCTCCTGTGCCAGGTAAGTGGACTTACCCGGCACAGGAGCCAGGTAGGTAGTGGACTTACTTCAGTCCACAACTACAGTAGTCCACTACTTAATTCTCTGAAAAATAGAGAATGCTAAACGCGTTTTCGGCTAAAATCGCCTTCATCAGAGCATTTTAGAATGAAGAAAGGCACGTGGTAGGCAGACCTTATACCCGCCAGGGCAGGTCACCTCACCATCCAGAACATGAAAATAAAGGCCTATTGACCTATATACAAGTAAAAAAATGGGGGAGGTGAAACATACGGCTAAGAGGGGGACGGAAAAATGGGTTAAATAGATGTTATATTGTATTGAAGTGCTATATTGAAGCTTATATAGGGACCTAATTTGTACATGCCAGGGCTTATATTAAGGCTGCTGTTACATTGTTTGATCAGAGCTGACTCAATCACATTTCCTTCAACGAAACCCTTACTTTTAACAATACATTTGGCCCCTCTGAAGTCGATAGAATGATCACATAAACTGGAATGTAAATACAATGGACTGGAGTGTTGGGCTGTATGAATAGCATATGAATGTTGTTTTAACGTGAAGAAATAGATTTACTAGTGGTGGTGGGGGTGGTGGTCCTAGTAGTTGATGCTCTCCACTACCAGTGGTGGGGGTGGTGGTCCTAGTAGTTGATGCTCTCCACTACCAGTGGTGGGGGTGGTGGTCCTAGTAGTTGATGCTCTCCACTACCAGTGGTGGGGGTGGTCGTCCTAGTAGTTGATGCTCTCTACTACCAGCAGTAGCGGGGGTGGTCGTCCTAGTAGGTGACATGGTCGTCGTAGTAGTTGATGCTCTCCACTACCAGCTTGTCGTGGAACTTGACGTGCTTGACAGAGTCGTCGAGGCCTCGCGGAAGGTCGCTGGGCGCCGTCTCACTCAGTAGCTTCGACATCTGTAAGTAGAAACCTTCCGTGCAGCATTAAACAGGTGCGAAGAGCAGCTGCATAATAACATGAGTTCAGAATTACTGTCATTCACTACAATTAAAATCTAATGCTAAAATTTCCCGTTAATAGGTACAGGCTGTCCAGGTCCTTCTAGCCAATGATTGACTACTATCCGGAATTAAATACACAACAGTCCACAAATTTCCTGGTATCTATTTACTGCTAATGTGAACAGATACTGGGTATTAGTAAACGTTCCCAAACGTTTCGCCCTGCTCAGGAATCAAACGAATCAGCTGTGGGTTGATAAGAGTTAACTCCTGCGCTACAGCATAGATTTTCCGGAGAGGCCTCAGGAACTTGGAGAGAAGTAGTCCCCCTTGGTCTGGTGTTGAGCTTGAGACCTGTCAACCTCTGGAGGGTTATTAAGGCCACCACAATAGCCTACTGACCAATCAACAAGTCTGGTGTTGAAGGCACAACTTTCGTTGACTATAATCTTTGATGGCCGCTCTCCCTCGAAACATTAACCAGAGGTGTCCATAACAGTGACCAGTGTATTTACTTCTAAATACACTGGTAACTGGTAAGATGTAGATGTAAATACAGGTACATCTAGTTAGTTTAGTTCATTTAGTATGCACCCCATACCCATCTTGTGGGCGTCTTAGTACAAGTATTTACAACACATTGTTTGACTCATCTTGGTGGCTAATTACATTAGTGAACAGGGCTGGAAACTGTATAAGACTCAGTAAAAGTGGTTACACCTGCTATCCAAAGTGACTGGACTAATAAATGAAGGTTGAAAGCATCAAATCATTCACAACGAAAATGCTCAAAGGGTATATGAAGTTCCAGCTCCTGGGCTCTACATGTGACAATATATACATATACATTTATACATGGTATCACTTACTTGAATATTTCTTTCTAAAAATTTTAGAAACTCAAAGTCGTGGTCATCGTCGCCAAAAGGATTGAGTAGGGCAGCAGCCACATTGAGCCAGCCCAGGTAGAAGAAGAGCTGGAGGAGGGCGAAGAGGGGCACGTAGTAGTCGACCAGCTGGTCAGAGTAGCCCTTGGTGGGGTCCAGGAACTGCTCCCCCAGCAGGGAGAACGCGAAGTATATGTACACCGCTACGGTCACCACCTGCAAGAATAATCACCATTTAACAAAGGAGGCCTGGTGGAGGACCGGGTCGCTGGGACACTAAGCCCCGAAATCATCTCAAGATAACCTGAAGATAACTTGTAATGATCTTGATTATATTGGCTCTCTATATGCAGATAGATTTGTACTATTTGTGTCAGAAGGTAAACAGAGTGCATAAGAATTTTAAACGTATTTGTTTTAGTAGTTTTTAGGTATATCACACTAGCAGGGATATGTTAGTGGGAGTGAATGCAGGTCTACATTGTTTTTCTTCTTCCATAAACGTGGTCAGACATTTACAGTGTTAACCAGCATATATACATTTTTTTCTGTCCTCCATGGACAGGGTGAGAGATCTGCTAAACATATAATTCAGTGACTTATTGAACAATCAACCACAGAAGGTGATTGTATGCTTTTAAAATGCTAAGCTAACCTACAAACATAAATACACAGATTTACGTCTGTCCTACATAAACAGTGTTCGAGGTGTCTTTTTACAGTGTCATTAATGTGCGTTTACAAAGGAGAAATGCAATTCTGACCAGCTTTTATATACCACGTATATAAATACACAAACATACATATACTGTATACACATATACCTACACATAGATCATACCTGACACCTGATATCGGTGTCACTCTACATTTTGCTATCTCCTTCAAATACTGAATTTGCTTGTTGAATGTTATCTTAGAATATATCCACACTCCAAGATACTGATATTGTGTAACCCATTGATGATTAATATCTTGAATGCGCAAGTGCCTATCCGGAGTATTGCCATCAGTTCTCATTGCCTTTCATTTCTGTGCACACATTCTTAGCTCCTAAAATGCTGCATCTAGATGTTATTAGATGAAACGTCCTTCGCGCGTTATCCAAAAGACTTATTATTACCATAGCTTAGCGTTTTTACTCCTACTGCAAATGTTACGGTAATTTTGTATTTTGTTTTAATTATATGGGGAAAACACCAAGCCATTACGACTTCGGACCGAAACATCGTCGTCTCTTCAAATTCTAGTGTGTGGTTTGGTTAATACTTCTGGTATTCATTTGATTAATGTTCGCATTTCGGTTTGATGTTAGGCTTAAGGCCAATTACCCTCTGGAGGACATTTATAAGGACACCTCAATAGTTTACAACCAGCAGGTATACTTTAGTCCTGAACATAGTACAGAGCTAAAGTAAACTCAGTGTATGTAATACCGAGAAATGAGGTACGCCCCTCGGTGTAAATATCCGTAAAAATGTTTAATAAGCTATGTAAATATCCAGGTCCAACGTACTCGTCCACATTAGAGCGAGTAATTTGTGGCATTATACAGTATAAATTTAAATATCTATACACACAATTTATACTGCCATCGTGTAAATGATTATTATTTAGGTTGTGAGTCTGTAAATGATTACTATTTAGGTTGTGAGTCTGTAAATGATTATTATTTAGGTTGTGAGTCTGTAAATGATTATTATTTAGGTTGGGAGTCTGTAAATGATTATTATTTAGGTTGGGAGTCTGTAAATGATTATTATTTAGGTTGGGAGTCTGTAAATGATTATTATTTAGAGTGTTATATAATGGCTTTAGGCATTGTATGTACTAGCTCTATCTATAAATCCATCAATGTTTGTATCTCACCTTGTATGTATGTATGTATGTATGTATGTATGTATGTATGTATGTATGTATGTATGTATGTATGTATGTATGTATGTATGTATGTAGGTATGTATGTATGTATGTATGTATGTATGTATGTATGTATGTATGTATGTATGTATGTATGTATGTATGTATGTATGTATGTATGTATGTATGTATGTATGTATGTATGTATGTATGTATGTATGTATGTATGTATGTATGTATGTATGTATGTATGTATGTATGTATGTATGTAGGTATGTATGTACTTTACCTGAATAAACATTTGATGTGAGTGCGAGTCTCACCTGGGTATAGACAAGAGGAATGTTGTTGCCATAGTAACCGAGCAGACTGCCGCACTTGAGCCTAATACTGAGGACTTCGTCTATGAGAGCTCTTAGAGCCACGTCGCAAGTGATGAGTCCCTCGTGTCGGGCTCGCTGTAGAGTCTTACACGCCCACATTATGGGCACCCAGGCCTTGTGCTGGTCCGTCTGCTCCTCTAGTTTGTTTAGTATATGTAACTCGTGCTCTGTGATGTAGCCTGTAATAGAAAATGAAGAAGTATTTTGTTGATGCACCTATAACTGTTATATTTTATTTCGTGCCTGTGAAATACACCAAATAACAGCCTTCCCACGATCGTCGTCGCCCCTAAATCAACAACACCAAATAACAGTGAAAATTGATTGAGTTGGAAATGGATTTTTAGTTTATTGTGGATTTATATGTTTTAAAATCAAGAAAATAAGGATCACGGGCGATTGGACAATTGTCTGGGCGTCTATCAGTCAGTTATTGTTGGGGTGTTAGGGTGTGTTAGATGTTATGGAGCCATGTACCTTCACGTCTGAAATCGTAGATGGTTCTAAGCCTTTCCTTGACGACGGGGGAGATGGTGGCGAAGGTGATGGCGATGCTCAGGTTGACATAGCGGAGGAGAGTGACTCTCACTCTCCGAGCTTCTCTATTCTGAAAGATAAAACCATTTTTAAGTAACATGGTTTACTGCAACGAAAAGCTGCCATCTCAGCTTTTCGATGAGCTGAGATGCTCAGTTTTTCGATGAGCTGAATGCTCAGTTTTTCGATGAGCTGAGATGCTCAGTTTTTCGATGAGCTGAGATGCTCAGTTTTTCGATGAGCTGAGATGCTCAGCTCATCGCATCTCAGCATAAGATGCTGAGATGCGTCATTGTTGTTTGTTGTTTAAGATTCGCTACTCAGAACGATAAGTTCCAGTAGCACGGGCTATGGTGAGCCCGTAAACAGAGATGCGTCAAGAAAACGGTCTATTTAAAGTGATCTCTCCTAACTTACCAGAGGACCCAAAAACAGAAAACGGGACAGCACGTCACTTTCGCCAGCCGCTTCCATTTTCTAGTACGACAAGTACTGGCCTTGTGTAACGCCTACGGCCGAAATGCGACGTTCTTTGTAAGAGGTTAAGTTGCGTGATAACAAGACCACTACTAGACTCGTGGATGGTTATGAAGTCACACTAATTAAAACGTCGTAACTCTTGTACCACTTCAAGATAATTAGCCTATCTTAGACGTCATTATAGTATACTAGATCGTACCAGGGCTTGACCCAGCGGCGCGACCTTTATGAACGCCAGGAACGAGAACTTCAGCCCGTTCATACCATGCTGGCGAGGCTAGGCGGTGGGGGTCTCGTTTTGGGGGCCCTGTGGTCTTTGTTGCCAGCGAGACCTGCATTATGTCTTCAAGGTCCTCACACGTAGGGTGTTGATTGATGTCTTGGCCTGATCACAGACCTCACCTGAGCAGGTGACGTCGTGGCCAGACCAGAGACCTCACCTGAGCAGCTGACGTCGTGACCAGACAAGAGACCTCATCTGAGCAGGTGACGTCGTGACCAGACCAGAGACCTCACCTGAGCACGTGACGTCGTGGCCGGGTCACTGACCTCACCTGAGCAGGTGACGCCGTGGTCAGTGTTATGCGACACGGTAAAGTTAACAGGAGCACTACTGAAACTGCTAAATTAGTAGTACACAAAAAACCACTCGTGCATAAATTTGTGGATATTGTATGCACGTCGACTGTCGAATTCCCGTGACAAAGAAGATGTAATATTAACCCTCATGGCTCGTGGTGTTATACGATGCTTCAATTATTCAGTTGCTACCTGCCCTCGCGAGTGTCCGCGCGAGCTACTTAATACAGCTGCCGCCGCAGACCATATGCAGCACAACGCAAGTGCACCGCGGGTGACCGGAATATGTTCGCTAGGGTGAGAAAGTCAAATATGAACTCAGCAATGTCACCTTCCACAGCGGGAACGAATACCCTAAACTTGCTGAGGCCATGATGGGGAACGGAGACATAATGGAACTGCGCTTAGATAAAAATTAACAAATAACCCAACCCACACGTACGAAATGAAATAGAGGTGACAACTTGAGAATGGTCCAGGACCGAAACGTCGTCGTCCCTTCACTTTCTAGTGTGTGGTCTGGTCAACATACTTCAGTCACGTTACTGTGACTCATCGCCTGCATAGAGGTGACAACGTTTCGGTCCATCTGGGACCCATTATCAGGCTGTGATATTTTAGTCCCGTTATTGTGTGGTCGATCATAAGCAGTCGCTGGACTGTCCAGACTCGAAATCATGTTCTTTGTGAAGCCAACGACGACTTGCCCAAGACAACCTGACATAGAGGACCTTAGAAAATCACAAATCATATTACCCTGAGTAAACAAAGTTAATGCTAAATTGATAATGTATATACAATATATAACTAAACGTGACTTTTCCAAGAAATAAACTCAAATAATTGCAAATAATTTTCATTATAGAGGAAGATCACCTTTAACCCCTTGTTGTGTGGTGAGCTCGGGTGTGTCTGTACACCCTCCAGCTCTCCGCCACACCAAGAGTTAAGTGTGACATTCCACTATAAAGAAAATGATTTGCCTGGCTTTTGGAGTTCCAGCCCCGCTCCTGTGCCAGGTAAGTCCACTACGGGCTCACCATAGCCCGTGCTACTTGGAACTTTTGTTCCGAGTAGCTGAATCTAAAAACAACAACAACAACTGGCTTTTGCTGGCGCAGGGTGCAGTCGCACCTCCACAGATCTCCAGTATCAGTTCTTGATACTGGTAATGGCTCCAAAGGGCCACCACCTACGGGCTATTCATGCCCGTGCCACCTTTTAGCTGGCTTAATCTTCATCAATCAATCAATCTGGCTTTTGCTCGCGAGAGCAGCCCGTTCTCGCGAGCGTTCACAACTACACGGGACCCCAAGATTCTGTGGACCATTCAGGGGTGGTCCTACCCATACCATTACACCTTGGGTGTACACAAAATTAATCGAATTGAATTATTATTGTGTGTATCATATTAGTGTTGCATGAGAACACACTGACCATGCCAGGGACGTAGGTGGCGGCGAGGATGGCGGCGGCGTCGGGCCAGGGCACCGTGCGGTAGATGTCCCACCAGCGGCCCACCACCAGACCCACGTAGAAGCCCAGCACGAAGGACACCGGGATCACGTCTCGGTAGTGGGTGAAGTGCAGCACAATCTTCTCAAATATTCTGTAATATACAAGTACATTGAGAGGTGAAGGAACGTAATATGCGGGCCTGAGGGGCGCTCTAAGCAACAACTTGTTGGACCAAGCTCTCACAGGTCAAGCGGTTTATTAGCATTGACCCAAATGAATTCAGTTCATCGTTTTCCTGTAAATCATGAAACTGTGCGGGTAAACGGCGGGGGTACCTTTAAGATTCTATGGATAAACATCACAAGTCAAGCCCGGCTCGGGCCTGAGGGGCGCTATAAGCAACAGCTTGTTGGACCAAGCTCTCACAAGTCAAGCCTGGCCTCGGGCTGAGCTTGGGGAGTAGAAGAACTCCAAGAACCCCAGCAAGCAGTTATCAAGCAGGTATTTAATATGATGTTATTAAGAAGATACAACTTTTATGTCCTCTCATTACCATCAACTCATTTACAACGAAGTCAAGGAGTGAAATTATATTCTGTTTTGTATTCTTACATTTTTTTACTTTAAAAGTTCCAACCAGCAAGAAGGCATTATATGTAATGTAAAGATTCACTAATTCAAGAAATTTTCGACAGGATGGTGGTAAATGTATTGGGCAGCAGACATTGGTCTCGTCCCACACACTGTGGGTTGCAACTGACAGGGACCACCAGTCAGTGTTAGATCATAGTAACTGTGATCTACAGTAGACAAGGGCTACAAGCTAACGATAGATCATAGTAACTGTGATCCACAATAGCCAAGAGACTGCCCAACCAGTCACTGCCTTACTTGCGTTCCTTCTCAGGAAGAGCGAAGCGGTAGATGAAGGAGATGGTGAAGTAGAAGATGAGGTAGACAAGTATATCTTGCCACACCGTCTTATATACGCTCCCTCGCCACCTGAAGATACAAGAAGACACTGACAAAAATAACATCAACTATATTAATATTATAAATTGTCATCCACACCTCCGTGGAAATAAACATTCTATTCACCTTTCCTTATTAAGACCACTCAATAGCTCGGTCGATAGACCTTTGGGCTCACACCTTTCGGGTCCAGAGTTCGAGATTCCTACAGCCCAGGTGAATGGAGTATATTAATCACACACAGAGATCACACTAACGTGATGCATCAAATGAACAAATCCACAAGGGCCGTGACGAGGATTCGAACCTGCGTCCGGGAGCATCGATTAAGGTAGTGTCTGGGATGCTCCCGGACGCAGGTTCGAATCCTCGTCACGGCCCTTGTGGATTTGTTCATGAGTATATTAATATTCATTATTCCAAAAATAAATTATATATATATAATAGTACTCATTTATTTATTATTTATTTGTATAAAATACTTAAAATGTTACAGTATTTACATAAACTACATGGGGTGCCAGGCGGTTCCCCGATCGAGCCCAAAAGATTGCGTTATCTAAAACTTTGTATGTCAATATCTGAATTGTGAATATTATAAGCCGGTAAATATCAAAAGAAAGCGCCAAGCCAGGAACAGTATAATGACACTATATGGACTCCAGCTCTTATCCACTGACTTCATGGGGGTCGTCATGGAAGCCGAATCCTCGTAAAGATGAGCAATGGCTTCGACCCCGACCCGACTATGACAGTCCCCCCACCCCCACCAGTCACCCTGTAAAGTTGGATGAGGCTAGGCCACCCATCTGGCCTTTAACAAAAGTTCTTTTATAGACAGATATATTACATTATTCAACAAACCTGAGATAAAGAGCTTGGCTAAAGAAACCAAGTTCTTTAGCTTCGTCTGTCACAGAACATTAAAGAAGTCCAAGATATCATTTAAGATGCGACAAGAAGCTACCTTGAAGTGTCCAGCTCACCTGATAAGGAGCTTGAAGGAGCCACAGCCGCCCTGACTCGCGACTTCATCAGTATACTGCACAGTCATCACTGCGGCCGCCTGTGGTGACACTACTCTCCTGCAGATCCACTAGAGTCTCTCACGAGGGTTGGAGTAGTTCCAGACGGCTGAACTGGTTCATTACGGTTCGAGTCCTCGGAACGACAGGAGTGGTCCAGAAGGGATGCACCGGTTCATCACGGGTGGGGAGGTTCACAACACTTGGCTCATTATCACTTGACCGGTCTACGGGCTCACCATAGCCCGTGCTACTTGGAACTTTTTGTTCCAGGTAGCGAATCTTAAACAACAACTTGACCGCATTAGAATGGCTGCAGGGAATCGAAGCGCGTGAAGTTGTGGTCACCCAGGCGGCAATGATGGCATGGAGGCTCCACTCTCACACTTCTCATTCCTAAAGAAAGGTAAAGCAATTCAGTTTCTTTCTTTAGTATGCACCCCATACCCATCCTGTGGGCGGTGGAGGAAAGGGTTACATAGGTACATAATCGGTTAAGGAATTGAACCCTATACTTCGCTTAGCTAAGCAAGTAACACTCTTTTGAAGCTAGTTACAAAATTGTTAATGTTATATATATATATATATATATATATATATATATATATATATATATATATATATATATATATATATATATATATATATATAATCAGTTACACAAATACACATCAATAATCTTTTTATATCACAAGTGATTCAACAAGAGGCTCACAACAGTCACTAACTGTTAGATGCAACATTTGGTAGTCACTATACAAGGCACTTTACATCTATAGCGAATCACGGGCCAAATTCAGGAAGCAGTTACGCAAGTACTTACGAACGTGTACATCTTTCCTCAGACCTTCTGACCTTCGTCAGAAGCAGAGGAAACCAGTCCTCCACGACTACGGTTTACACTGGCGATATTATTGTGACCTCTCGCATGGGGGTCATGTTTTTATTTATTTTATTTTTTATTTATTTATATATACATGAGTTACATTCTTGTGCAGCCATTAGCACGCATAGCGTTTCGGGCAGGTCCTTTATCCTATTTTTCACACACACACATCCCCTAGGAAGCAGCCCGTAGCAGCTGTCTAACTCCCAGGTACTTATTTACTGCTAGGCGAACAGGGGCATCAGAGTGAAAGAAACTATGTCCATTTGTTTCCGCCTCCGCCGAGGATCGAACCCGGACCCTTAGGACTACGAACAACAAGGGCTGTCCACTCAGCCGTCAGGGCCCCTATGTCAGAAAGATCTGCAGGAAGGAGGATAGAAATAGCCTAAGCTACTCTATCCCTTTGAGATGTATTTCTTTCTTGTCTCAATAAACATACTTGACCTTGAACTTGCAGGAAGTACACATAGCAGTACGGCACTAAATAAACTGCCTAACCTATACAGGACATTGTGTAGCGGAACACAAATATCAAGTATAATAAAAGAGCAGTCATTAATGTCAGCAAGAGGAACACTGAAGGCAGCGACCGTAGCAAACAAAGGTAGAAAGGTCATGTGATTTAATGTGAACACATTTACATGCCAGTCTGAGGTTGACCAGGTTAGACCAACTTAAGACTGACTTGTGTTTTGAGTAACCTTCAGTGACCCAACTTGGGGGTCACCGCTATCACTTGCAGTTCATCGTTTTGAATAACCCGTTTGCCCACTGGCTAGGAGAAAGGGATAAATAATAATCAAAAGGCACCAAGCTGAGGAGACTAAGTAGCATTATCAGTGTCGCTGGATATTCAAAAGGAGCTAAATATCGCTGAGGATGCCAATACGAGAACAAAAGCACATAAGGCGAGCGATATCAAAGGTATCAGATTCACCAACGATTTTGTCGAAGGACAAATGACTTCGAGGGACATTAGGCAAGCAATACACACGATCGTCCTGAAAATTGGTATATTCTATAATGCACGACTGTGAGTGGGACAACGCAGTTTGGACACTAAGGAGCAAGGCGGCGTTCCGTTTAATATCCGTGAGTTAAGCGTGGATGGCCAATACGTAGCCTAGCCATAGCCGTTTCCCACCGTTTACTACGATGAAGGGAAAGGCCAAAGGGAATAGGTTACTTTTTAAGAGTGCGCAGTTTGTAACTTGTAAATTTGGATCAACGACCCGGCCAACGGTCTCGGATTGAGGAATGGCTAGGAGAAAGAGTAAGCCAGGCGCCGTGTAATCAAGAACAGAACGAATAACGTACGTAAAACATTCTTAACTCTTCGTGCCCCGGTCTTAGACGACGCCCTGGGATTACTCTCAATCTATTTATTCTTGATTTTCCTGTCATCAGATATTTGATTTGTTTGTTGAATTTCATCTTAGAATTTATCGAGAATCCAAGATATTGAAAATGTTTAACCCGCTGAAGGATAATGTCTTGAAGGCATAGGTGCCTGCTCGGAGTGTTGTCAATGATGTTCACTTGACTGGATTTCTGATGTGACGATGTTTATGTAAAAATAAGTGATGTGAAGGATTGTAATATGTTATTACAAGCCAGGTGTCAGCATGCAAGGTGTGAGCTAAAGGTTTCGCTAAGGTGAGCTCCCTACCTCATACATGTGTTCCCACACCTCATACATGTGTTCCCACACCTCATACATGTGTTCCCACACCTCATACATGTGTTCCCACCTCATACATGTGTTCCCACACCTCATACATGTGTTCCTCACCTCATACATGTGTTCCCACACCTCATACATGTGTTCCCACCTCATACATGTGTTCCCACACCTCATACATGTGTTCCTCACCTCATACATGTGTTCCCACACCTCATACATGTGTTCCTCACCTCATACATGTGTTCCCACACCTCATACATGTGTTCCTCACCTCATACATGTGTTCCCACACCTCATACATGTGTTCCTCACCTCATACATGTGTTCCCACACGTCATACATGTGTTCCTCACCTCATACATGTGTTCCCACACCTCATACATGTGTTCCCACCTCATACATGTGTTCCCACACCTCATACATGTGTTCCTCACCTCATACATGTGTTCCCACACCTCATACATGTGTTCCCACACCTCATACATGTGTTCCTCACCTCATACATGTGTTCCTCACCTCTTCATACATGTGTTACCCATAGCCCGTGCTACTTGCCCCGCTCCTGTGCCAGGTAAGTCCACTACGGGCTCACCATAGCCCGTGCTACTTGCCCCGCTCCTGTGCCAGCTAAGTCCACTACGGGTTCACCATAGCCCGTGCTACTTGCAACTTTTGGTTCCCAGTAGCTGCCTAAAACAGCAGCAGCTGTAAGGGTGCCCCGCGCCCCACAGTGTAGCCAAGGCGCCGCTACACACCGTGTACAAGCACATATGTACATTTGCAATTAAGATAAACATGTAATTTGGATAATTAAGTAGTTGTAACTCTGACCCCATGTTTACTGTAATGACCAGTGGGAATAATGACTATTATCATTAATGGTGCACAAGGAGGAAGCACTCATGATGAATGTCACAATTATATTTGTATATGAATTGTATTCCAGCACAATGATGATTATAAATAATAATAATTTTTTTCAGCGATATTGCTGCGCGGGCCCTGAGCCTCTGGCTGGCCCACTGGGCGGGCCCTGAGCCTCTGGCTGGCCCACTGGGCGGGCCCTGAGCCTCTGGCTGGCCCACTGGGCGGGCCCTGAGCCTCTGGCTGGCCCGCTAAATGTTACTCATTTCTATCTTAGATGGAAGCCAACCTGTATGTTGGCTTCATTAACGTCACGTCCAATGTATTTAACAATTTCTACTGCGTTGTTAAATTTCAGTAGCTGGTAATAATGATGATAATGCTACGGGAATAGGCCCTGAAAATACTTCGAACCAGTGACATACAATTTTCTTTCTGGTATGAACAATGGCTCGTTATCGAGTCATTTCTCAGTAGAAAATATTAAGTTAATACCTTCAGCGGCAAGGCAGTCAACATTGTATCTTCATCCTTACGGGACACGGGAACCCACTTCCAGTCGGCACTTCATTTAGAAGGAAGTTGAAAAATTAACTCTTCAAAGTTCATCTTACAGTTTTATTATGACCTGATGCTAAGAGATGCGTTTTGCATTATCTTATATATCAACCCATCCACCTGGTTAGATAGTACCTATTGTGATGATGATCGTCAAGAGTCACTAATTCGTACGTTCTTAGCTTTTAGGAGGAGGTAGAAATAGCCTAAGCTACTCTATCCCTTTGAGATGTATTTCTTTCTTGTCTCAATAAAAATACTTGAACTTAGCTTTTAGATAGTAGTATACTGACTAGTAAGGAATTCTTACAAAAAATGAGGCTGAAAACACAAACTAAAATATTCCTGGGCCTAGAATAACACACGCACTATATAATATGTACTATATTATGCCTCAGATATCGTGTATTAGGCCTAAGAAGGTTAGGTTAGGTTAGTGTAAGTCAAACATAAAGTAAGTTGTGTTAGTCAAAGCAACACAAGTAAAAAATAGTTTTCCGGTTTGTCCTATACCTGTCCCGAATAACCTTATGTCTGTCCCGCACCCCAGACTATTTCCCCTGCAAAGTTTGAGGCCCCAAGTGCCTGGCCTCCAACTTTGGACAGAGATACAGGCAGACATTTTCTTATAGTATAGATCCCTTATCTCTTATAGTATAAATCCCTTACCTCATATAGTATAGATTCCTTTTCTCTTACAGTATAAATCCCTTATCTCTTCTATTCTTTATTCCGTATCTCTTATGCATCTAGTTCTGAATGTAAGATCAAAATTTATCAGGAAAAATATAAGATCAAAATTGATCTTACATTATTCTGAATGCAAGATCAAAATTGATCTTACATTCAGAATAATGTAAGAATTCCACAATTCTTACATTTTGGAATTACTTAATAGTAAGAATTGTGGATATAAGCAGCATCACAAAGTATAGTATAGTCATGCTACTTATTTCCACCTTCTATATATCATATATATCAAACCTATTTTTTACCAACAATATTTGTTTATATAATTTATTTCTCAGTATAATATATAAATTTTCAAAACCTTTAACAGAAAAATGTATTTTAGTTAACCAGTAATATCAAATAAGCCAAAAACTTGCAGGAATTTTAATCCTTATTCAGTTTTAGTTAATTTTGAAGGCATGACCTATCTAAAGTTCACTAAATAAATACGAAGTACTTATTTTTTTTAATTCGCCTTCATGAGTGAATATTAGAAATGGTCCAGCAAGTCTTAAGAGGAGTGTCTTAACTCTTAAGAGGAGTGTTGGCAATTGTTTCAAATGAGATATAATTCACTGTCTCCGGGGGACAGTAAGCCAGCGTGTATGTATATACATTAGGCTTTTATCCCCCCCCCCCTCAGGGTCGAATTACTGACCCAACCCAGGATACAACCCTACAACAAGCTGACTTAACCCCTGAGTACCTACTCACTGCTAGGTGAACAGCGGCATTAGGTGACAGGAAACGTGCCCAACCATTTCTGTCCCGCCCGGGATTCGAACCCGGAATTATTGATTGTGCTTCGAGAACGAACCCGTCTGTACTTCTCTGGCTCTAGTGTATGTGTATATTTGACAAAATATACAAAATGTATACTCACTACTTCGATTTCCTACATACTTGTCCCTTCGTATCGTTGAAAATATGCGAAAATAAAATATAATATGAAAATAAAAAATAAATAAATTATAAAAATCATCACATCACTGGTGACCAATATATCGTACAGAAACTTCAGCAATTCAATCATCTTGCAAATGAATTACTGATAACACAATAGCATTCAGAACACTTCTTTAAAGTGCTAAATATGATATATACAAATGTACATGTGAAAGCAAGATCTAAATTGCTGCAAATAACTGTACAAAAGTGAAGCTCTATTTTGGGACACCCAAATGTAACTAGCACAAGCTGTGTGGGAACAAGAATTATAATGAAATAATAATAATGCCACAAAGTTATGGAACTTATTTTGGCAAAAGGATGATTAGCAAACAAAAATCCCAGTCACTTCAATGATTCAAAGGTCCTGCAACTGAATGGCCAATCATAAAGGTCCTGCAACTGAATGGCCAATCATAAAGGTCCTGCAACTGAATGGCCAATCATAAAGGTCCTGCAACTGAATGGCCAATCATACAAAATGTTATTCGATGAACTTATACTGTTCATCATCGCTACAGAACGCCTATCCCTGAACATTTATAACCAATAGATAATACAGTTCAACAGAGTGTTCATTGCCACTATATAATGCACACTTGCAAAATGTCAAATTTAATTACATGACATCTGTTATCATAGGATGTGCTAAAGGACATCAATTATATGATATCTAGTACCCAGAGCCATTACCAGTACATAATGTCTAATGCCTTTATAGGATATCCAAAACCACTACAACATATCCAATACCACCACACAACACCCAATACCACCACACAACATACAATACCACCACACAACACACAATACCACCACACAACACATCCAATACCACCACACAACACTCAATACCACCACACAACACCCAATACCACCACACAACATACAATACCACCACACAACACACAATACCACCACACAACACATCCAATACCACCACACAACACTCAATACCACCACACAACACTCAATACCACCACACAACATACAATACCACCACACAACACACAATACCACCACACAACACACAATACCACCACACAACACACAATACCACCACACAACACACAATACCATCACACAACACACAATACCACCACACAACACACAATACCACCACACAACACTCAATACCACCACACAACACACAATACCATCACACAACACACAATACCACCACACAACATACAATACCACCACACAACACACAATACCACCACACAACACATCCAATACCACCACACAACACTCAATACCACCACACAACACACAATACCACCACACAACACATCCAATACCACCACACAACACTCAATACCACCACACAACACCCAATACCACCACACAACACATCCAATACCACCACACAACACACAATACCACCACACAACATACAATACCACCACACAACACTCAATACCACCACACAACACCCAATACCACCACACAACACATCCAATACCACCACACAACACACAATACCACCACACAACATACAATTACCACCACACAACAACCAATACCACCACACAACACCCAATACCACCACACAACACATCCAATACCACCACACAACACACAATACCACCACACAACATACAATACCACCACACAACAACCAATACCACCACACAACACACAATACCACCACACAACACATCCAATACCACCACACAACACACAATACCACCACACAACACCCAATACCACCACACAACACCCAATACCACCACACAACACACAATACCACCACACAACAACCAATACCACCACACAACACCCAATACCACCACACAACACATCCAATACCACCACACAACACACAATACCACCACACAACACCCAATACCACCACACAACACCCAATACCACCACACAACACACAATACCACCACACAACACCCAATACCACCACACAACATACAATACCACCACACAACACACAATACCACCACACAACATACAATACCACCACACAACACCCAATACCACCACACAACACACAATACCACCACACAACACACAATACCACCACACAACATACAATACCACCACACAACACCCAATACCACCACACAACATACAATACCACCACACAACACACAATACCACCACACAACACACAATACCACCACACAACATACAATACCACCACACAACACCCAATACCACCACACAACATACAATACCACCACACAACATACAATACCACCACACAACAACCAATACCACCACACAACACACAATACCACCACACAACACAATACCACCACACAACATATGGAAGACTTACTGGAAGTGAACTTTCAGTCGTTAATACTCACAGCTCATATAATTACTTGGAGGGACACTGTTAGACCTTTGTGACGGCTTAATTGGACTTAAACCTGCTTGTTGGACTTGCACTTGCTTGTTAAGACTTTCACCTGCTTGTTAAGACTTGCACCTGCTTGTTAAGACTTGCACCTGCTTGTTAAGACTTGCACCTGCTTGGTTGGGCTGTCTCTCGCCACTCATATTATGCTCTCTGGTGCCACCTATATTATACCACCTGGCATCACGACTGTCAACACGTCACAGGTATAATGAACCAGGTGTTAAAGTGAACCAGTGCTAAAGTGCTCGGGGCATGTGGCGCCAGGAGCCACACGAGCCACTTACACACTTTAATGCCGTTAACACAACTGAAGAATTGGCCATGTGGCCGGCAGCGCCGTCACCGCCGCCTAGCGGTCGACGCGCCAACTACCTCCGCCAACGGTCACGGCCACGTGGTGACCTTCAAACTGGTGACACCAAATCAAACTCTTATTATCTCTAAATACAATGTTTTTGAAGCATTGTATTAAATACATTATTGTATTAAATACAATAATTTTCCTCCGTGGTCTGTCACTGTCACATTTTTAATCACGTGTTTATTTTTCGTGATTTACACACACACACACAGTGTCTAATGTCAATTGAGACGGTACAGCCAACAGATAACATTTGGGTCAACATTTGTTTATCATTTGATCAACATTTTAAATATTTGTTTATCACTCAATTTGCTGTTCTAATATATTTGGAAATCAATTTTTTTTCGGAGGGGGTGGGGGGGAAGATAATGAGATAATGAACAGAGATTATGAAACTGATGTATTACCGATGTTCATACACCGAACCTCCATTTATAGCCTAATTACAAAAGGTTTCTAGTTTTCAATAGGCTTACACTACTCCTACAAACATAGAATATAAATTACAAATAGGTTTCTAATTTTTAATAGGCCTACACTGCACCTACAGATGTAGAATATAAATTACAAATAGGTTGATAGTTTTCAATAGACCTACACTATTACAATATATTCTTAGGAGTGTGTTGTTGATCTTCATGGTTCCTTCAGTTTAAATTAAAAGTATATGATTTACACTTCCAATTTGCTTATCTTTATTAAATAATATACAGTATAGATGTCATATATATACACGCCTATCCATAAAAAAAGAATGAATTGACCAGAACACACACTAGAAAGTGAAGGGACGACGACGTTTCGGTCCGTCCTTGGCCATTCTCACAATCGACTTGAGAATGGTCCAGGACGGACCGAAACGTCGTCGTCCCTTCACTTTCTAGTGTGTGGTCTGGTCAACATATTTCAGCCACATTATTGTGACTCATCGCCTGCAATATTGAATTCTTAATTTTCCTGCATTTAATGTCAATATTAAACATTAAAACCCTTATTAAATCCACTCCAATGCTTGGTCCACATAATGCTTCAAGAGTGTCTTTAATCCAGTTTACAAGAACTTACTTTTTGCGTAAAAAATAAAATATATGCTGTTGTTGTTTTAGATTCAGCTACTCGGAACAAAAAGTTACAAAGTAGCACGGACTATGGTGAACCCGTAAAATAAATGCGAATTATTCTCAATTTCAGTACATTGATCACACCTATTGTTGTCTCTAATGCCTAACATCAACAACCTATCATTACCAACGTCAAGAAAATATCGTACAAAAAATGCCCTTACCCTGACAAACCAGAGGACCCAAAACAAAAGACAGGACAGTATGTCAATTTCGCGAGCCGCTTTCATTTTCTAGTACGACGATTTTTGGCCTTAGGCAATTGATTCTGAGCAACTATAATTTCCTTTTATATAGTTTTCAAAGTTTTACTCTGTACAATCTATCCTTATCCTAAACTCCTTCCCAGGACCAAATTCATTATAGACAAGAATATGAAGCAATTTAGGTGGCGTTGTGGAACGTACTAGGTATGCATATCCAGCTACTGGATCAAACTACCCGTGAGAAGACCACATGAATCTACAGTATTGAGCGTGAAACCTCTTACCGCATATTTGAAGAGTAATGCACTGAATAATATCTCAATGTCTACAGTCTACCCCAGGTAGCCTCTTGCATCATATTACAGAGATAATACATGCCTTCACCACGATTATTAGCCACGTTGGTCTGTGTAATTTCCACTCGGGTACATAAATATAAATGAATATGTCTATGTCACGCTTTCGAACGCCCTTGGTGTATAAGTAATTTGCATTTACAACGATTTTAATACTGTTCTGAGTCAACAGAGTGGCACGGAGCTGATTTAATCAAGAGGTTTACGGATCTTGGGTTCTGATTGGACATGATCGTTCACCTTAAGCCAATATGTAACTCTGGTCAAGTTTAGCTAGTGTTATTTACAATTTATCATATTGACCCTCATCACAATCGACTTGAGAATGGTCCAGGACGGACCGAAACGTCGTCGTCCCTTCACCTTCTAGTGTGTGGTCTGGTCAACATACTTCAGCCACGTTATTGTGTCTCATCGCCTGCAATTTATCATAGTTTTAGCGTCAAAATACCAGTTATAAGACAGGTGCATTGTCCCTCTGTGGACTATTTTTATTGGACTCTACTTTTCTCTTTGGCACAGAATTTACATTGTCTTCTGATTGATTGATGAAGATTAAGCCAAGAATGAGGTAGAACGGGCATGAATACCCCGTAAATTGTCCTCTGTGGACCAGGTATTTTTATTGTCTCTCGGTGAAGTGCTTGTCTGTTTTGTCTTCCTTCTTTATTGAGTATCTGTGGCTGTTTTTTTGACATTATCAGTACGACTAGATGTTAGCAGATGTCCTAACACCCGCGGAGCTACCCAAACCTGACTCATTCGGTAATTACTGCAAAACGTTTTTAATTTCTTCGTGAAAATTTTACATTTGATCTGGCAGTAGTTCCTGTATTTTACTGAAAGGTTAGAAAGTCGTGGCACTCTTGGTCATTATGTTTTCTGATTGTCTATGGAACCCAGTATTTTTTCTTTATTTAATAAAATACAATGTAAATCATATATACATAAATTTACAAGGCAATACTACATTACATATACAGTAGTATAATTCTCTGTAAACAAGTGTTTAACATTATCACAGAGCATGAACTTTAAACTCCCTAAATGTAATACTTATTTTTCTTTTAATGATTTAAAATTTTAGAGATTATATTTACATTAATTTACAGAGAAAATTATTACATTTATATATATTTTATATAATTCTCAGTAAACAAACTTTCCATATCATCACCGAGCATGAGCCGTAAACCCCAAATGTTATGTATTTCAATAATCTAAATAAACACTTCTCTCCGCACGTGGTGTTGATGTTCTATGTATTCTACATAGTATTCAGAGTGCATGTATTAATAATAAACAGGTCAAAGTCACGTGATATTCCCCACAAAAAACACTGATCTGAGTAATATTTTCAGATCAGGAAGACCGAGTTGGCCAATAACATCCAAATTCCATGCTATGCGAAGATCAATAATATCTGCAAGTTTTGTTGTTCGCATTGCTATATATAACAATAAATGTGCCAATGCCATAATCATTTGATATATTCTCGTTCCACGCTGTAACCAGCGATAAATCTCCTGGTAGCCTAGTATGGCCAGGGGTAATCGATGCTGTTTACTTCCTGAAGGAACTAGTTTAAGATGATCTATGAACATTCAATGTCTTAGACATTTTCTTATTGTCCATTATGCTAAAACACTTTCTCTTAAATCCAAACCTCGCGATATAAATGATGAAAGAAATAAAAGAAAGTCAGAAAATATAGTCAGGAAAGAAATTGACTATATTTGACTTCAGCAGTCGTATGTTCATTTAAATTGCAAATGTGTGACTTTGTGTATAAAAATACATATATACACTTCCGCTGGACTCGGGCCTTTCAGTACGGCTATTCAATGAATAAAAATTTAGCACATCAACGCTTATGTAAGTCTGTTGTATTTCCAATATACTGGTAATGAGGGAGGTGTGTCTTACAACAGTGGGGTCCCCTGTTGCTAACAATGAGGGGATAACAACAGTAGGGTCACCTATTGCTAGCAGTGAAGTGAGAGTATCTCCAACGGTGTGGTCAACTGTTTTTCTCTATGAAAAACATCTATGCGCTGAGCAACACGCCTGTGCTCAACGCAATATGCCTGTGCTCAACACAATATGCCTGTGCTCAACGCAATAGGCCTGTGCTCAACGCAATATGCCTGTGCTCAACGCAATATGCCTGTGCTCAACGCAATATGCCTGTGCTCAACGCAACACCCCTGTGTTCTGTGCAACATGCCTGTTCTCAGCTTATTCTCAGCAACAATGCAGTACTATCTCAAATAATTGCAACAGTTATGCTCTATTGATTATTTTCCCAGGCTCAGTCTCTTTAGTTCTAACTTACAATGCGAGCTCATTATTCCTGTTTCACTCTTTCTCTCTCTTTCTCAATTCTGTCCCTCTCATTTTCTCTACTTTATCACGCTCTTAGACATTCACGCAATGTATGAAAACAGTACCTTGTAAACGTCACAAAATATACGTAAAAGAAACATCTACAGACTTTGAACTTTTGAACAATTGAAAATACGCATATCCATGTGTCATACGATCTCCCATGCCAAAAAAAAGCTGCGTATCTTAGGATCTTCCAATAAAATTTTGCCTAGTTTTGACTCGTCTATTATATACCTACCTCGTACTCTACCCTATATACTAAGCTCGTACTCTACCCTATATACTAAGCTCGTACTCTACCCTATATACTAAGCTCGTACTCTACCCTATAACTTAGGTCTGACCCTATTCTATATAATTAGCTCTGACTCTACTCTGTCAATATCTATTTTTTTACCGTAATGAGGCGAGACAGTCAGGTGGTAGACGAGGTACAGAAGGCAGACTGCGTCACGTCTCATTCACTGTCAGGGGGAGACTGACCCATTAAGTCATGCAGGTCGGTCTCTCTAGGTCCGGGAGCTGTAGTTTAATGTCGTTAATTATACAAAAACACGCATCTTACGTTAGTTAGATCAATACTGTGGCTGACGTTTTTATGCTAAGTATGACCCAGTCGCCAGAGGAATGCGCGCCAAATTAATATCATATAAACGAATGTAAACATTATTAAATATACAAATAATTTTTTTACATATAAATATAAAGTACTTGATAATTAACTACATTTTTTAAGCCAAATATAATAATAATAGTGAATTAAATGTAAGGCAATTTAGGTGCAACTTTTGAATAGTTTTATAACTATCGAGGAATGCTGGTTTGTTGATTATTTTATTCTGAAAATAACCATTAAATAATTATACATATAAAATGTATTTGTGGGTATGGCATCAATATGGGGCACACACAACGGAGAATTTTTTAAAAAATTAACTGGTTTATGGGCTATTCATTCCCGTGCCATCTCTTGGGTGGCTTAATCTTTATCAATAAGCTGGCACCCAATGTTCAAAAGTATCCCTTGGCCACTTTGTGAGTAACACAGGTTTACCTCGGCTCCCTGGTTGGCAACAGGTTTCTCATAGGCCCTTGGTGAGTAACAGGTTTACCTCAGCCCCTTGTGACAAAGGAACAGGTTTACCTCAGCTCCTTGTTACAAATGAACAGGTTTACCTCACCCCCTTGTGACAAATGCATAGGTTTAACTCAGCCCCTTGTGAAAAGTAACAGAGGTTTACCTCCGCCCCTTTACCTCAGCCCCTTGTGAAAAAGGAACAGGTTTACCTCAGCCCCTTGTGACAAATGAAGAGGTATACCTTAGCCCCTTTTGACAAAGGAACAGGTTTACCTCAACCCCTTGTGACAAAGGAAAAGAGGTTTACCTCAACCCCTTGTGACAAAGGAACAGAGGTTTACCTCACCCCCTTGTGACAAAGGAAAAGAGGTTTACCTCAGCCCCTTGTGACAAAGGAACAGGTTTACCTCACCCCTTTGTAACAAAGGAACAGAGGTGTACCTCACCTTGTGACAAAGGAACAGGTGTACCTCACCCCCTTGTGACAAAGGAACCAAGATACATTCAGCATGACATGATAAAAACGTCAAGGATAATTCAATAATAAATGACCTGGGCAAACAGAGTATAAGGTGCGAGACTCACAATAAAGCCTCATGCAAGAATGTTAAAACGCGGAGGTGGACGAGGCTAATTATATCCTGCTATAAGACACGGAGGTGGACGAGGCTAATTATATCCTGCTATAAGACACGGAGGTGGACGAGGCTAATTATATCCTGCTATAAGACACGGAGGTGGACGAGGCTAATTATATCTTGCTATAAGACACGGAGGTGGACGAGGCTAATTATATCCTGCTATAAGACACGGAGGTGGACGAGGCTAATTATATCTTGCTATAAGACACGGAGGTGGACGAGGCTAATTATATCCTGCTATAAGACACGGAGGTGGACGAGGCAAATTATATCTTGCTATAAGACACGGAGGTGGACGAGGCTAATTATATCTTGCTATAAGACACGGAGGTGGACGAGGCTAATTATATCCTGCTATAAGACACGGAGGTGGACGAGGCTTATTATATCCTGCTATAAGACACGGAGGTGGACGAGGCTTAATTATTGCTTGCTAAAACACGGCAGTCAAGACTTGTTATAGACTAAAACACTTTGACCAAACAACACACTAGAAATTGAAGAGACGACGACGTTCCGGTCACTTCTGGACCATTCTCAAGTCGATTGTGATATTTTCTCAATATCAATCGACTTGAGAATGGTCCAGGACGGACCGAAGCGTCGTCGTCTCTTCAATTTCTAGTGTGTAGTTTGGTCAACATTTTTCAGTAGACTTCATTTGTTAAAACACGGTGGGCGAGGCTTATAATACCTTGCTAAAACTGGCCTATGTCATTCAGATACCACCCATGTGTCACCATGAAAAGTTGGGTGAGTCTAGCTTTAATCGTCTGGACAGATAAACAGAGAAGGGGAAGGGAGGGAGTGGATTGTCTGCTCCACAGGACTCGAGGATAACTAGGATAAAGACGTCTTAAGATCATCTTCACTGCTGGTCTCTCCCATTACCACATCCAACAAGTGATGTGGACCATTAAGAACCTGTAACTACCATTACCACATCCACCAAGTGATGTGGACCATTAAGAACCTGTAACTACCGTGAACACATCCACCAAAGGGATGTGGTGGATGTGGAAGCAGAATCGAGGACTCGGCTTCACTCCCTGCTTGGCTACAAGTATCTCTGGCAGTTCGGCTTGTATAGGGATCTAGATGAAGTAAAGTGTAAAGTGTGTGGACATAGGCAGGGACACACACTCGAACACTATATCTTGGATTGTAGTAAAATTTAGCCTTTTAGAGATAAATCTAAGCTCACTGTACCCACATTTTGCTTCCAGTAGATGAACGACATATGAGATTCAGAAACAAGTAGTGTATTGTGAGGACTAATAATAATCAGAAGCTCCCCTATGACTCTGTAATATCCCCATTGGCCAAACTATTATGTATTAGCGATAAGACCTACCATTAATGTATGATGACTTACTGTAAATATGTAGCTCTTGTAATAGCACTTTCTCTGTAACTAGCTGACATTGTATCTACAAGGTGTGAAGGATTGAAGAAATTGTTTATGTAATAATCTAAGATGAGGTCTGATAAAGACCTTTTGTGCCCTCTGTAATGCTTTTGCGCTACCGCTCACAGGATGAGTATGGGGTGCACAATAAACTAGCCGCCTTCGGCGGCAACAATCAATCAAATCCCTGCACAGGATAGAAACGGTTGTTTCCGGATAGAAAAGTTTCGTTTCATCTGATGCCTCTGTCCACCAAGCAATACGATCGATACCTGAGAGTAAGGCACTGGTTGTGGGCTACCACCCTGAGGAAAGTGAACAGAAGAAAATCCCATAGGAAAGCCTATGGGGAGTTCGATAGGCCTATGTTTAGGCTTTCTATCCTTGACAACGGGAATTATATGTGATAAGAAAATCCAGAAAATGTTAAGCCACATATATACTTAGACACATTGTTCACCAGTCTTTTGTCTGTGGATACGTCTCTATATGATACAGAAATACATATTATTTCAAAAGATTGTTTCAAATATTACAAAATACATGACACTTTAAACTACACTTCATTATAGTCTTCCAGGACAACCGTAGAGTTGTTTAATCTGCAAGTTAGCTCTTACAACACCAGCACATAATGTAAGTTATTAACTAAACCAGCAATCACATGGAATTGATAAATTAGCATAATAATCGCTTATAACGCATCAGGTTATAGATATAGAGTATTTGAAGTAAATTTAAAATATTTAAAAGATAAAAGTAAAATAAATAAACACAATATCCAACTATTAATTAATCTAAGATTAACCCAAATCATAGTAAAATTAGGAACTAGTGGCATAGCCTAATTCAGCAAATGTCTTGTAACCTCCTTCCCTTGATAACACTTAACATTATATCTCTCAAGCTGACTTTGACAGGTCAAAAAATATTTAATACAACACACGTGAATATAAAGCCAGCATCAAGTAAAGTATTCCAACATAGCCTTACGTCTCCAAAGCATATTTATCCTTAAGTCCACTCCACTTATAAAGCTCAGTAGTACCAAGATTCTGGCGGCTTCGAGGAGTCGATACTAGTGGCATCGAGGTCGTCTTCGTCATAGAGAGGTGTGTCAGGTTGGTCTGCTGTGATTGGGAGGTCATAGGGCAAGATGTCGGTCAGCAGACTCGACTCCTGCTTCTCGTCACCCTGAGACTCCTGTTCCCCCACGCCAGGCGGCAGATCACTGGGCATCACGTCACACAGCAGCTCCGTCATCTACGAGACAAAGTCATTCAAATTAAATGGCTGAATTACATCATCTGCGACGTCAGATGTATTACGACGTCATTTGCATCAACAAAGAACATTACACAATGTTCTAAGTATTGTACATGTATGATAGAATACTTAGGGGCTACAATCATTTTTCCCCAAGAGCATAACACTTATATGCTGTGTTTACAATATTAACCTGCAATGTTACATAATATTCTTGTACTGTGATTTGTAGATTTGTACTCACTGGATTTGTGCGCCCCTTAAAGGACTTGAAGTAGAGGTGGGTAGAAATAGCCTAAGCTACTCTACCCCATTGAGATTTACTTTATTGTCTCAATAAATGTACTTCAGCTTGAATTACACAATGCAACAACAACGTGATGCATTTGTAAGACAATTTTGAGGCCGTGCAATGGTATCATGGCCTCGAGAGTCCAAGGGTGCGGGTTCGATCCCACTGTACGGCCACAATATTTGTTCACAATGCGATTAGTGCAGCATAACAACAATAGGAAAAAAAACTTTATTATAGATTTATTACTAATGTATAAGCTCTGACACAAATACATTACACACTACTAATGAATCCCATTGCAATCCTTGTGGTGTTTTTTGTTATCCTAATGTCATAATTTCTTAAAAATATTGTAATTAGGAAATACATAACTATTTATTGTATTAGCGAGCTGTAATAGGGTGAGGTTTTCACGTAAGACTCATCACAAGGAGGAGGAAGGTCTGGATACGTCTCAGCAAAGCTCTAGATTGTTTCTGCCAGATGTTTTGTGTTATGTTGCTGGTTTAACTTCGTGAATTGGATCTATGAGGAGAAAGGGCGCCTAGCACCAGTAAACGCCCAAATATGAGAAAAACTAACAGAGAAAGCCTCGCAATGTGCAGTGCTCAATACAACTTACTTTAACGTTCCTTTCCAAAAACTTGAACAACTCGAAGTCGTGGTCTTCTTCACCAAAGGGATCGAGGAGAGAGTCGGCGACATTGAGCCAACCAATGTAGAAGAAGAGCTCAAGGAGCCCGAAGACCGGCACGTAGTAGTCAAGCGTATGGCCGGGATAACCCATGTTGGGGTCCAGGAACTGCTCCGCAATCAGGGAGAACCCGAAGTAAATATACACTGTTACATTCACCACCTGCATCAACAAAATGTATCGGAGTGTAAGGGATCTGCTGCTTTTATATGTCACTATAGGTAGGGTACTATAGACGGTGCTTGGGTCGTTCCGATCTATTTCTGTCTGTTGCCATTGTCACATTATCTCTGTTTCTGTCTTTATGTCTCTCTACCTCACTTTCTGTCTCTGTTCCTATATATCTGTCTGTCTATCGCTGCCTGTCTCACAATGCCTGTGTTTCTATCTCTTTGTCTGTCTACCTTTCTCTGTATCTATCTGCCTGTGTCTGTATCTGTCTATCCTCTCTGTATGTCTGTCTGTGTTTCTCTCTCATTGATAAAAAAGCCCAGCGTTTTATCACCAAATATTTTTAATATGTATCATTACCCATTTTCAAAACAAGAAACTTTTGATATTACTTGTCTGAAATATATTAGACTTTCATCATTGGGAAAGTGTACCCAAATCAATTATAATGATTTATGTTGTCCACAACTGATTTCGATATCAAGATATTGAGATATCCTGGTTGGCTTCATCCACACACTGTCAGCCTCACCTGGGTATAGTTAAGAGGAATGTTGTTGCCGTAATAACCAAGTAGAGTTCCGCACTTCACTCTGATACCGAGTATTTCGGCAACGATAGCTTTGAGAGCAAGATCGGATTCTATGTGTCCGCCCTCTCTGGCTTGGGCTAGAATCTTGCACGCCCACATGGAGGGTAACCAGGCCTTGTGTTGGTCCGTCTGCTCTTCCAGCTTCTTTATTGTATTTATCTCCTTCTCTATGATGTAACCTGTAAGAGAAACTTATCAATATTTATCTAAAACATCATCTAGTAGTAGAAATTTTTACTATCCTCTTCTTATTCCTATTACTATCTCCTCATTCGGTGCTTATAATACGAGCTGCCTCGTATGGGCCAATAGGGCCCTCTGCAATTCTTATTCCTACTACTTTCTCCTCTACTACACTTTGCTCCTCACCTATCTCTAGCCTATTTATTGCCTGCATCTACTTCCTCTTCACAATCGACTTGAGAATGGTCCAGGACGGACCGAAACGTCGTCGTCCCTTCACCTTCTAGTGTGTGGTCTGGTCTACTTACTTTAGCCACGTTATTGTGGCTCATCGCCTGCATAGAAATTTTTATTTTTACCGCAGAGATCTAATTAATGGCCATATAATAATATGGTTATATACATCAGGCCACACAAAATATAAAACAGGCATGAAAATAATCACCGATGGTAAAGTAATCACTGGTAAAATTACAATTCTGTTCAGTTACCTTCGTGACGATAACATTGCCAAGAATTACAAAAACAATCACTTGTACTATTTTTCTCCTACATAACAAGGGATTAATTTATTGAAAAACTTATATCCCAGGTTATTGACCATTCAAAGTTTACCCTTATCAGTCTTGTCTTTACGAAGGTATAGACAAGTTGGTCTTTATTGTTTGTTGATAAACATTAGGTCAACTTTGAGGTCATCCTACCATCGGGTGTAGCCTATGCTATGAGATAGCATGACCAGGGGCCAGATTCACGAAGCAGTTACGCAAGCACTTACGAACCTGTACATCTTTTCTCA